>NC_092230.1:12245392-12261339 GCF_036320965.1 Panulirus ornatus | reverse complement strand
AAATATAATAAACATGACACACGAACACATGAATTTGTAAACAGAAAGACAAAATAGATTATATGGACTTAATTAGGACGCTTGCCCTATGGAGCGTTGTGAACAACGGAACTGTTTCTTCGTGCGATGATGAAAGACATTACTTCGCCGAGCCCTCCTAACGCTCTCACAACAATCATGAGTTGATGATTAAACTATCTAGCCAATTTACTTGAAGTAATTCATTTTTGGTACATCATTCGTGTTTTGTTGTAAGGTAACCAATATGGAAGACGCATATCATGTTCATTACAAATGAAGGAAATGATCTATTATTATGAACTAACACGTATCTAGATTAGAGGATAAGCAACACAACAATGTGTACCATATTCCTCACCCTACAATCTTTTTCGACCTAAAACTCATGCCCTCCTTTGCCGGGTGAACGTATTTCAGTAATCATTTCTCAAATCCACCACAATTAGGCAATACGCACGACAACAATGGAGAGCAAAGTACCATTATGTTCAGTTCTCTCGTTAGTTCTTCTAAGTTTGCAGCAAGGAGCAATATTTGTTTGAAATTAGTTCTATAATATGGTTTTTCATTTGCTCATTTGCTATGATTATATAAACTGTATGAGAACACTAGAATTTTGGATGTGAGGTTGGGATGATGATCAGGTAATAACTCTTTAAATGAAATACTGTGGATAAACTTAATCCCTGGTTCCTTTTTCAAACTTATAGTATTGAGGAAGAAACAAATAATATATCGTCTTATTTTGGATATCTTGATAATGAGATCATAAAGTGGTATTCAGTTTAAAGCGTATAGGAAACCTGCTCAAGTTCATGAGAATATTTATCACTTTTCATCCACTATGATCCAGAGAAAATGTCTACTTCTTCGTCCGTGTTTCTAAGGGCACTGAGAACATGTGATCCTAAATATTTGAGTGAATAAACTGAATATGAATATAACACCGCAAGGCAACTTTGTTTTCCAGAGCATTTATTGAGAAATACATATAAAGAATATATAATGATGTCAAGGAAGTAAAATTCAGTAGAAAAATTTGATTCAAATACGAAGACAACATACGTAAACCTTTGGTGGAAAGATCAGGTATCTTCTGTTCAATGTTGTGTAAAGATTGTGATACGGTGTAGACTGACTAATCTGGTAAGTCTGTAACCAAGAAAATACATGAAATTAAATATTCTGTACAGACAGTCTCACGATCCAGTGGTATTTTCAAACATATAGAAACTGTCACATACAGAAAGGCTCTTTGTAGAATCCTCTCTTATCAAAGTTGCCAACACTCTGAACCTAAATGAAAGTATGTATAAATTAGATAATATTGTAACTAAACGTCTACTAGAAGTTACTAAAACTTAGCGTAAAAGTTTTCCAGAGGCGAACCTGAAGTACTTAGGTAGAGAGATAGGTCACTTTACACCTCACCTTTGCCCTATAGGTCAACAACTACACAATCCTCCGTTGGAATGACATATTGTTTTGTATATGTTTTCCTCTTCGCCTAAACTCTGTATCCTTGACAGTGGCATGTACTACATGCAGAAGCTTGAAGATTCGGAGTTTTTCCAGTGAATTTTCTTCCACATAACTTCTTTCACATATCTTCCACATAACTAAAGCCGCTTTACTTACTGTGCATCATTCCAGTAACCTGCACTCGACTGTTTACAACTTAAATGCCTACGGCCATATCGTATCTCTAGTCATCATCCCTCCACTGCTTACCACTTAAAAGTTCTCTCCACTCAAGAACATGCATCATTCTCCCCCACCACCAGGCGCTGACATACAGGCAGAGATCTTGACCGGCATGCAAGAAATTGAGGAGAAGACTTGTATCCGTTTTGTGCCGAGAACCAGCGAGAGTAACTACATCCAGATCTTCATCACTGGCAGCGGGTGAGCGTTGTGAGCAACACAACTGCGTTTTGAAATATTCTAATGATAAATTCATGGAAAATAACATAGTCATTTCCTATACTTTGAAAGGAGTATCACAAAATAATATTCAACTGTGTTATTCAGTGTGATAATTGTATTTATAAAGGATTAACATATTATAGGTGTTGGTCCTACGTGGGCATGCTGGGTGGGATGCAACAGGTGTCTCTCTCAACTAATGGTTGCATCTACCATGGTACCATCATCCACGAGCTGATGCACGCCATTGGCTTCTACCACGAGCACAACCGCAATGATCGCGACGACTACGTCGTCATCAATTATCAGAACATTGATCCTTGTGAGTATATAACACATTCATCATACCGATAACACCGATAATCAGATCGGTAATATCTTAAGATAACTTCTCTAACTGCAATATTCAACTCCGCAGCGATGGCTTATAACTTCGACAAGGACACCTACTGGCAGTACGTGGGTGAGGATTACCAGTACGACAGCATCATGCACTACGGCAAGTACGCTTTCTCTCTCCAGTGGGGCGTCTTAGAGACCATTGTGGCACTGCAGGACGGTGTTGACATCACCGACCCCTACGAGAAGCCACACATGCTGCAGACCGACGCCAACCAGATCAACAACCTGTACCAGGCACAGTGCAGCCGCAGGAAGTAGACGTGTCACAGATATGCTCGGTTTGCACCTCAGGTGTGACCAAGGCTCGTACAATTGTTCCATGATGCTGACTACATAAATATATGTAACATTAGTATTTAGTTACTTTATTCTATGTGATAAATTACTTATGTATTGTTGTCACATATGAAAGTGTTGCAAATGAAAGGAAACCTTGTATATGTCATTAATTGAACCTCATCATAACGTGTTTGAAGGTTATGCAAATAACAGCACATTATATCCTTGGCTTTAATTGCCATAGGTTGAGAAAGTACAGAAATCAGTTAACCTTAAGTAATGTTTTCATCAGGTTCTGGTGGTAAATATCATGTTTGGTATTCAGTATAAGTCAGATTCAAGATGTACGAAATCCTCTCCTGGGGATGAAATGACTTGACGGTAGTGACAGGTAAACTATGGATCCAAAGCATGAATGGAATTTGGCCTTGGTTTGATGGAAACGTTAAACTATAACTTCCACTCACTATTTCGGTTCAACTGTCTTGATTGTGTTTATTCCAACGAAAACACACCTGTTGCACTTTTGATGTTATGTGGCTCAAGGTCTGTTTCCCTACTTTTCCTCTGTTTACCGTATTTCTCTCGTAATTCTACAAATCTTATATCCTCCTTCAAGCAACTAAACTCCTGCCATGAGACTGTGACATCCTCTCACCCACAAATCGAGATCCTCTACCTCGGGGATTTCAACGTTCTTCATAGGAAATGGTTGGATTCCTCCCATGCGGATGGCGGAGGGATTGAAGCCCTCGCGTTCTCCATTCTAATTGATTTAGAGCAAATTATCTCCCACCCTACCCATATGCCTGACCGCTGTGACCATTCTTCTAATATTCTGGATTTGTTTTCCCTTTTAGTCCTTCTCGCTGTGAATAAACAAGCTCGCCCCCAATTGGTTCATTTGATCACAGTCTCATAAATGTATCTATTCTAACGGCACCTACCCCTCCAGCAGCCCCTTCTAAGTGTAAATACTGTCACCTCAACAAAACTGACTGGAATAACTTAGGTAAATTCTTTTCTGACTTTCCTTGGGTAAACTGCTCTCTTATTTAGTGATGCTTCTGTCTCCGCCAAACTCGTAGCAGAGGTTATTCTTGCGGGAATGGAAGCATTCATCCCCTCCTCCTCCAAGACGACTTCTTCCAACCCAAGGTTCAACCGTTCCTGTTATGAGGCCATTCAGACAAGGGATCAGGCACATCGGGCTTAGAAAAACTCTCCTTCCTCTGGCTCCTATTTAGCTTTTATCACCGCCTTTAATTGCTGCAAGCACGTTATCCGCAAGGCGAAGCGTTCCTTTATTCACTGATAGTTCTTTCTGGTCAGTAACAAACGGCATCTCTAACAACTTCTGTCGCTCTACCTTCCCTTCACTTTTCCGTTCTGACGGTACTATAGCTCTCTCTCTCTCTCTCTCTCTCTCTCTCTCTCTCTCTCTCTCTCTCTCTCTCTCTCTCTCTCTCTCTCTCTCTCTCTCTCTCTCTCTCTCTCTCTCTCTCTCTCTCTCTCCAGTATATAGAGCAACTCTCTTTGGTGCCCGTTTCTCTTCTAACTCCACCTTGGATGACTCAAACATTCCTTCACCCCCTGATGCTCTTCTTACTAAATATATGCCCCTTCCCGCAATCTTTTTTCGGACGGTCCGAAAAGCGCTTCTTTCTCTGTGCTTGCTCGTCTGTTCCGTTTCTGTTTAAAAACCTAAACTTTTCCTTCTCCTTGGAAGCATGGACTGATACATTCCATGCCCAAGAAGGGTGACCGTTCTGACCCCTCTAACTATCGTCCTATTACTTTGTCATCTACCATCTTCAAAGTCTTTGAATTCCTCCTCAACTCCCACATTCTTAAACACCTCGAAAATCGCCGTCTTCTCTGATCACCAGTATGGCTTCCGTTAGACGAAATCCACCGGCGATATTCTTTCCTATCTTACTAATGTCTGGTCATCATCCCTCAAAAATTTGGGGGAGTCATTTGTAGTTACCCTTGATATATCTAATGCTTTTGACAGGGTGTGGCATCGGGGTCTCATTTCTAAGCTTCCCTCTCTTGGCTTCCCTCCCTCACTTTGCTCCTTCATCTCTAGCTTCCTCTCTGGCTGATCTATCTCTATGGCTGTTCATGGACCAGCCTCCCCCTTTTTTCTATCAACAGCGATGTCCCTCAAGGTTCTGTCCTGTCCCTTACACTTTTCCTCCTTTTTTCAAAGATTTACTCTGCTCCAGAAATAAACAAATGCACATCCTTCAATGCTACTCCCTCTTATCTCACTCTATCTGCATCTCGTCTTGACACAGCTTCCTCAGACTTGGACAGGATATCTCAGTGGAGTAAACAGAATCTTGTTAAGATTGATGTCTCCAAGACCTAGTTTCTACCCATCTCTCTATCTAAAACTCCTAACAACTCTCGTCTCTCCTTTGATGGTTCTGTAATTCCACCTCTTGACTCAATGAACATACTTGGTATTACTATAGCATGCACTCTTTCTTGGAAACCGCATATTAAAGGAATAGCCAAGTCTACTTCTAAGAAGGTGGGTGTTCTGTTTAGAAGTCGCAACTTCCTCTCTTCTGAACAATTGCTCCGTTTATACAAGGAATTGATTCGTCTTCGTATGGAGTGCTGCTCTCACATTTAGGGCAGTTGTAGCTCTGCATCCTTACTTGGCAGAGATAAGTCGAAAGCGGTCCGACTTATAAACTGTCCCAGGCTAACTTCCAAACTTGACCCTCTTGTCCTACAGGATGATCGTAGCATCATACTGGTCTTGGAGTCTATAGTCAGCCATTAGGACCAGGAGTTCTGTGCGAAGGGTAGAATTGGAAGAACTGTTGTTGTCCAGGTGCCAGGATAGAACACGTCCTAGATAAGTTTGACGACATAGTCTCAAACAATCCTAAGGATGTGATTTTTGTCGTTCAAGTGGGGACGGACAGTGCAGTTAATGGGAGATTGGAAGAAATATTAGCGAAGCATAGGGAATTCATTAGCAGGTGTAAAGAAAGTCGTAGGAAGCTTATAATATCGGGATTGCTGCCAAGGTATGACGTCGATTCCTGTATCCTCAGTAGAATGATGGGGATAAACGGAAGAATCGAAGCTCTTTGTAGTAAGGAGAATAATGTGTTTAGTATAGACCTGTAGGACCATTACAGTCATGATAGATGTACACCTGGGATGGTCTTCACTCCAATGGAATTGGGAAAGTCCCCCTTGGCAGAGTATTAGACGGGAACATTAGGCCTTTTTTCGATAGAGATAAATTACTCAGAACAAATCACGGTCGAGCTAAAAAAGTAACTAGAAGAGTGGAGGTGGGGTGGAGACAGAAGGAGGAGGGAGGGTAGCTGTGGGAGATCGGTCAATGGGAGGGGGAGGGAAGAAGGAGGAGGGGGATAGCTGTGAGAGATGGGTCGGTGTGGGGGGGGGGGGGAATATGAGTATGAATGGGATCTTAGGAACAAGGCTGGACGTCCACGTTGACCATTATGATGGTAGCGGTGGAGGATGGATGGGACCTTGGCGGGAGAGATCCTCGGAAATTAGCGGTAACCTCACAGGCAAAGGAATCAGCAAACAAAGGTAAAGCAGAGTCAGTTGGGGACAACTCAGTCAGTATAAGTAGTGGGTAGGGTCCAGTGCGGGGAGAGTCAGAGTAAGGCGGCGAACTCAGAACAGATGGAGAACCGTCTCTTTCCCTCTGCTGCACACGCAGACATTAACAATGATAATACAGACACCCATACTGACAGTAAAAGAAAAAAAGGATGGTAAATTCAGTCCAGAAATCAACTCCAAGGAAAATAAGTTCATTTACTCAAATGCCCGGAGCATCATCACGAAACGCGATGAATATGTAGCTTCTTTTCCTACAGGTGTGTTGAGCACTGGAATAAGTTACCGTCAGACATAGTGAATGCTAAGATCATAGATACCTTCAAAAGTCGTTACGACAAATGTTTTATAGATTCAGAGATATTCTGAGAAAACCGCCAGAAATAAAGTGCATAAACAACAGCAGTAACGGGGACAGTAGAAGGCTAATGTGCAGCAGCGGGGAGTCAGTGATAGCTTGAAATACTGGTGAGCGGAATAACATTTTCTTGTCAAGTTAAACTCTTTATTTCATTTCATTTTTTTTCTATTTTTTACCAGGCAACCCAATCGTGGGCCGATCAGGCCTTCTGTTGTCTGTCTTTCTCATGTAAACTCATGTAAACTTTCCCTCTTCTATAGGCATTAGTTTGGATTTTACCTCCGAGAGCTGGCTGCTTGTGTACCCACACCGCTAGCTAGACCATGCAGTACTCGGCAAGCTGCTGCGTTGCATGATTATTGTGTGACCATTAGCAGTTCAAGGGTGGGCCGTTTTGATACCTGCTTCTTTCCATATATGTCAAAGCATTGGAACTCTCTACCTTTTAATGTCTTTCCCAATTACTATAACCTGGCACGTTTCAAAAGACAGGTTTTTCACTTCTTCCAAAATTGGTAAATACTTTCCCTTATCTTTTCTTTTTCCGTTTCATAATTCTCTATATTTCAATCAAGGTCCGGCCTTAATTTGGACTTTTGTCTGTGACTGGAGCCTTCAACATAAGAAAAGAAAAGAGAAACTGCTGAACTACACAATAGGATACGAATAGGATACATTGGTCTTCTTGAGTTAAAATTTATAAACCTTCAGGGTAATACAACATCTTGAACTCCTCCATAATATACTTGTTTTCTTCCTCGAAGTACTCATTACTGCATGCTCTGCGGTACACTTAGAAACTTACAGCTTAGTCAGAACTATATATATCATTGTGTCTGAAAAGAGCAGTTTAACATTCTGCTCCTCTTCTTCTAATAACACTGGTCTATACTATTGTTTTCTATGTCAGTTTTCCTAGGAAAACTTATACGTGATACCCCTGCCAGTGATTATGATGCAACTGTTCTTATCCAAAGTTTCCTTTCCTTAAGCATGCTATGACAACATTATCGAGGGTAGTCCACGGCCAGACCCTGTGCTGTCTAACCACCTCCTCCGTTGAACATAAATTCCCCAGATCCCCAGATCTGACACACAAAGACACCAGTTTCACATAGCCTATTCTTGGAACCGGTACTTCCTTATCCTGAATTTTATTCACCGACTGAACGGAATGCCTTAGGATCCACCTCTGGTACAGACCTAAACAAATCGAAGAAGAGAGGCTGAAAACATTGATTTTGACACGAAAGCGTTGTCATGCATCACTGTTAAGGCTTCTTTACCATTGTACCAGTGGATGGGGCCATACATGAGGTTAGAAAGGCGGTGGATAACACTCAGGATGAGGAACTACTTGTGTGGACAATGTCTTTGTGCGTCTGATCATGGGAATTCACGTTCAATAAGGTGGATATAAGAAACTATCCCCCAAGGTCTCTCTCTCTCTCTCTCTCTCTCTCTCTCTCTCTCTCTCTCTCTCTCTCTCTCTCTCTCTTTCTTTCTCTCTCTCTACCCGTGCTTTCATGGCACGCCTGCATATTAAGGCTTTGGAGAAAACAGCTGCAACAAAATCATAGGATAACATGGAGATCTGACCAGGGTGTAAAATTCTTAATGTAGCGAAAACTCACCGACAAAAGATATTTCATTCGTTGATTCTAAGCCCATCACGAAAAAACAAATTCTGGAGTAATCCTAGAGTTCTCTTTGGGTGTAAATAGAACATACAGGGAAGATACATTAAGTTACATAGACGAAGAATGCTAATAACAGTACATATGTGTCGACTTTGCCCGTCCGTCTATAGTTCATTAGGATAACATCACCCAACCATATTCATACTCGAGAATTGTAGTTTTCTGTTCGGAAATTTAGTAATATTTTTTCCCAAGGCAAGAATTCGTAAGTTTTTAATTTCGTTTATACTTAGTGCCTAACGTGGTACTTTCCCAGAGAATATGATGAAAACCATACATATTTAAGAGAGAGCTTCGCCACACTCCTATTTCTTAACCAGTTTAAGTAAATCCAATGATACATTGTGCTGTAGTTGGCATAACCCTCAAACACGTTATGATGAGGTTTAATTAATGACATATACAAGGTTCCCTTTCATTTGCAACACTTTCATAAGTAACAACAATACGTAAGTGATATATCACATACAATAAAGTAACTAAATGCTAATGTTACATTTATTCATGTAGTCAACATCATGGAACAATTGTACGAGCCTTGGTCACGCGTGAGGTGCAAACCGAGCATATCTGTGACACGTCTACTTCCTGCGGCTGCACTGTGCCTGGTACAGGTTGTTGATCTGGTTGGCGTCGGTCTGCAGCATGTGTGGCTTCTCGTAGGGGTCGGTGATGTCAACACCGTCCTGCAGTGCCACAATGGTCTCTAAGACGCCCCACTGGAGAGAGAAAGCGTACTTGCCGTAGTGCATGATGCTGTCGTACTGGTAATCCTCACCCACGTACTGCCAGTAGGTGTCCTTGTCGAAGTTATAAGCCATCGCTGCGGAGTTGAATATTGCAGTTAGAGAAGTTATCTTAAGATATTACCGATCTGATTATCGGTGTTATCGGTATGATAAATGTGTTATATACTCACAAGGATCAATGTTCTGATAATTGATGACGACGTAGTCGTCGCGATCATTGCGGTTGTGCTCGTGGTAGAAGCCAATGGCGTGCATCAGCTCGTGGATGATGGTACCATGGTAGATGCAACCATTAGTTGAGAGAGACACCTGTTGCATCCCACCCAGCATGCCCACGTAGGACCAACACCTATAATATGTTAATCCTTTATAAATACAATCATCACACTGAATAACACAGTTGAATATTATTTTGTGATACTCTTTCAAAGTATAGGAAATGACTATGTTATTTTCCATGAATTCCACATAAGAATATTTCAATACGCTGTTGTGTTGCTCACAACGCTCACCCGCTGCCAGTGATGAAGATCTGGATGTAGTTACTCTCGCTGGTTCTCGGCACAAAACGGATACAAGTCTTCTCCTCAATTTCTTGCATGCCGGTCAAGATCTCTGCCTGTATGTCAGCGCCTGGTGGTGGGGGAGAATGATGCATGTGCTTGAGTGGAGAGAACTTTTAAGTGGTAAGCAGTGGAGGGATGATGACTACAGATACGATATGGCCGTAGGCATTTAAGTTGTAAACAGTCGAGTGCAGGTTACTGGAATGATGCACAGTAAGTAAAGCGGCTTTAGTTATGTGGAAGATATGTGAAAGAAGTTATGTGGAAGAAAATTCACTGGAAAAAACTCCGAATCTTCAAGCTTCTGCATGTAGTACATGCCACTGTCAAGGATACAGAGTTTAGGCGAAGAGGAAAACATATACAAAACAATATGTCATTCCAACGGAGGATTGTGTAGTTGTTGACCTATAGGGCAAAGGTGAGGTGTAAAGTGACCTATCTCTCTACCTAAGTACTTCAGGTTCGCCTCTGGAAAACTTTTACGCTAAGTTTTAGTAACTTCTAGTAGACGTTTAGTTACAATATTATCTAATTTATACATACTTTCATTTAGGTTCAGAGTGTTGGCAACTTTGATAAGAGAGGATTCTACAAAGAGCCTTTCTGTATGTGACAGTTTCTATATGTTTGAAAATACCACTGGATCGTGAGACTGTCTGTACAGAATATTTAATTTCATGTATTTTCTTGGTTACAGACTTACCAGATTGGTCAGTCTACACCGTATCACAATTTTTACACAACATTGAACAGAAGATACCTGATCTTTCCACCAAAGGTTTACGTATGTTGTCTTCGTATTTGAATCAAACATTGGTACTGAAAGATTTCAAAGTAGTAAGGGGTTAAAATTTTTCTACTGAATATGTATTTCTCAATAAATGCTCTGGAAAACAAAGTTGCCTTGCGGTGTTATATTCATATTCAGTTTATTCACTCAAATGTTTAGGATCACATATTCTCAGTGCCTTTAGAAACAGGGACGTAAAAGTAGACATTTTCTCTGGGTCATAGTGGATGGAAAATGATAAATGTTCACATGAACTTGAGCAGGTTTCCTATACGTTTCAAACTGAAGACCACTATATGACCTCATTATCAAGATATCCAAAATCCGCGTTAGCGAGGTAGCGCAAGGAAACAGACAAAAGAATGGCCCAACCCACCTATATACACATGGGGACATCACGCCCCCCTGCCGCAAACCGACATTCACTGGGAACCAATCATTTTCCTCTCTTCCTACTCGTACACATACCTTACATCCTCGATGAAAACTTTTCACTACTTCTAACAACTTGCCTTCCACACATTATACTCTAAATACCTTCTATAGAGTATCTCTATCAATTCTATCATATGTCTTCTCCAGATCCATAAATACTACATACAAATCCATTTGTTTTTTAAGTATTTCACATATACATTCTTCAAAGCAAACACCTGATCCACGTATCCTCTACAACTTCTGAGACCACACTGCTCTTCCCCAATCTGATGCTCTATACATGCCTTCACCCTCTCAATCAATATCCTTCCATACAATTTCCCTACTATACTATAAGTTTTAAAAAGTAACCACTTATTAAGTTTATCCACAGTATTTCATCTAATGAGCTATTTCCTGATCATCATCCCAACCTCATATCCAAAATTCTAGTATTCTCATGTATTTTGTATAATCAAAGTAAATGAAAAACCATATTACAGAACTAATTTCAGACAAATATGGCTCCTAGCTACAAACGAGAGTACTGAAGATAATGGTACTTTGCTCTCCATTGTTGTCGTGCGTATTGTCTAGTTGTGGTGGATTTGAGAAATGATTACTGAAACACGTTCACCCGGCAAAGGAGAGCATGAGTTTTAGGTCGAAAAAGATTGTAGGGTGAGGAATATGGTACACATTGTTGTGTTGCTTATCCTCTAATCTACGTAGATACGTGGTAGTTCATAATGATGGATCATTTCCTTCATTTGTTACCTTACAACAAAACACGAATGATGTACCAAGAACGAATTACTTCAAGTAAAACGGCAAGATAGTCTAATCCTTAACTCATGATTTTCGTGAGAGCATTAGGAGGACTTGGCGAAGTAACGTCTTTCATCATCACATAAAGAAACAGTTCCGTTGTTCACAACGCTCCATAGGGCAAGCGTCCTAATTAAGTCCATATAATCGATTTTGTCTTTCTGTTTACAAATTCACGTGTTCGTGTGCCATTGTTTATTATATTTGTCCTTTCTTATTTTCTTAGCAATGATGATAATGTTTGATCCCTTTACATAAATCTGTTGAGCGACGTCGTGAAGAGAAACCTTACGAAATAGTTAACTTAGATTAATTTTATTATTCAGTTTCCATTGGAAACTGTTTGTTGAGATGTGTTTTGTTTGGTCATCAGTAATTCTAACCAGACCTGCACGTTATGGCCATGTTTGTGCTCGTACAGTACGTGTGAGAGTGGCATAAAGTTGTCAGCAGCTGTTGGTGGGTATTTCACATTAGCTCTGCATAAAAGATAATAATAGACACTTACCCACTGCAGAGAACTCATAAGGGACGACGCCTCCCGTCCAGAGATAATCGTCTCCTAAGATGGCTGCTCGCTCCTCCTGGATAAGAAGCAAGTGATCAGTGTTCTGTTGTTGTGTTAGTTAACTTAGATTAGGACGCAGTAACCCAAATGAATATTTTTCAAAGGTTTATATTTCCAAGATCAGTGCAGTGTTACAAGAACTTATATGAGATAGGTGTTAAGAGGACAAAGATGGCCGAGTTACCCCAGGTTTCTGTCCAGCGATGCCCTTGATGTCGCCCTCGAACATTCCCGGGTTGTAGAGGGCGCTCGCCGCTTCAGGAACGACAGGCGAGGCGGAGGCTGCCGCCACTAGCACCGCTAGCACTACCACACGGAACCTGTACCACCATAATGAACTCTTTATACTAAATATTAAGACTAAGCTTCCACTCTGTGTCTGGTAAAGACGTTACAAACATGGGATAATTAAGTAAAATGACTACACACGTTTAGCACTAAGATGGTAATAGTCCCTGGGTGCAGATGTGATCACTGTTTCTGACGTTTAATAACTGTAAATTATCAGCATCAGAAACATTGATGCTGACGGTGACATTCGTGTTGTTCAAAGGGTTTTACACAAGAAATAAAGTGTAAAATAAGTCCGATGAGGAGTGACTGAACGTCGACCTATGGTACTCATTGCTCGGCTCGTGAGCAGTTAGTATGTGGCTCTTGAACAATTATAATGATGATAATGATGATAATAATGATAATAGAAATAATGATAATAATAATAATGATAATAATGACAATAATGAAAATAATGAATAATGATAATAATGATAATATTAATATTAATAATAATAATAATAATAATAATAATAATAATAATGATAATAATAATAATAATAATAGGGGATAGGGGATTAAGAATACTTCCCACGTATTCCCTGCGTGTCCTAGAAGGCGACTAAAAGGGGAGGGAGCGGGGGGCTGGAAATCCTCCCCTCTCGTTTTTTTTTTTTTTCAATTTTCCAAAAGAAGGAACAGAGAATTGGGCCAGGTGAGGGTATTCCCTCAAAGGCCCAGTCCTCTGTTCTTAATGCTACCTCGCTAACGCGGGAAATGGCGAATAGTTTAAAAGAGAAAAAGAAAGAAAATAATAATAATGATAATAATAATGATAATGATAACAATAATGATAATAATGATAATAATAATGATAATAATGATAATAATAATGATACTAATAATAATAATAATAACAATAATAATAATAATAATAATAGTAATAATAATAATAATAATAATAATGATAATAATAGTAATAATAATGATGATGATAATGATGATGATAATAATAACCATAATAATAATGATAATGATAATGATGATAATAGTTATAATGATAATAATGATTATAATAATGATGATAATGATGATGATAATAATAATAATAATGATAATAATAATAATAATAATAATAATAATAATAATAATAATAATAATAGTAATAATAATAATAATAATAATAATAATAATAGAAATAATGATAATAATGATAATGATGATAATAAGTTTGTTGAGTATTCCTGGGATATCATATGGGAGGTTATTGATTGAGAGGGTGAAGGCATGTACAGAGCACCATATTGGGGAAGAGCAGTGTGGTTTCAGAAGTGGTAGAGGGTGTGTGGATCAGGCGTTTGCTTTGAAGAATGTATGTGAGAAATACTTCGAAAAACAAATGAATTTGTATGTGGCATTTATGGATCTGAAGAAGGCATATGAAGGGTTGATAGAGATGATCTGTGGAAGGTACTTAGAGTATATAGTGTGAGAGGCAAGTTGTTAGAAGCAGTGAAAAGTTATCATTAAGGATGTAAGGCATGTGTACGAGTAGGAAGAGAGGAAAGTGATCGGTTCTCAGTAAATGTCCTTTTGCGGCGGGGGTACGTGATGTCTCCATGGTTGTTTAATTTGTTTATGGATGGGGTTGTTAGGAAGGTGAATGCAAGAGTTTTGGAGAGAGGGACAAGCATGCAGTCTGTTGTGGATGAGGTTGTTGTTCGTTGATGATACAGCGCTGGTGGCTGACTCGGATGAGAAACCGCAGAAACTGGTGACTGAGTTTGGTAAAGTTTGCGAAAGAAAAAAGCTGAGAGTAAATGTGAATAAGAGCAAGGTTATTAGGTACAGTAGGGTTGAGGGACAAGTTAATTGGCAGGTAAGTTTGAATGGAGAAAAACTGGAAGAAGTGAAGTGTTTTTAATATCTGGGATTTGGCAGCGGATGGAACCATGGAAGCGGAAGTGAGTCAGAGAGTGGGGAGGGGGCAATAGTTCTGGGAGCGTTGAAAAATGTGTGGCAGGCGAGAACATTATCTCGGAAAGCAAATAATTGGTATGTTTGAAGGAATAGTGATTCCAAAAATGTTATATGGTTATGAGGCGTGGGCTATAGATAGGGTTGTGCGGAAGTTGGTGGAAATGAGATGTTTGAGGACGATATGAGATGTGAGGAGGTTAGATCGACTGAGTAATGAAAGGGTAAAAGAGATGTGTGGTAATAAAAAGAGTCTGGTTGAGAGAGCAGAAGAGGGTGTTTTGAAATGGTTTGGTCACATGGAGAGAATGAGTGAAGAAAGATTGACAGAGGATACATGTGTCAGAGGTGGAGGGAACGAGAAGTGGGAGAACAAATTGGAGGTGGAAGGATGGAATGAAAAAGATTTTGAGCGATCGGGGAAAGGCGTGCAAGGAATATCGTGAATTGAAACGATGTGGTACACCTGGGTCGACGTGCTGCCAATGGATCGAACTAGGGCATGTGAAGCTTCTGGGGTAAACCATGGAAAGTTTTTTGCGGCCTGAATGTGGAAAAGGAGCTGTGGTTTTGGTGCATTATACATGACAGATAGAGACTGAGTGTGAACGAATGTGGCCTTTGCTATCTTTTTCTAGTGCTACTTCGCGCGCTTGTGGGGGGAGGGGGTTGTCATTTCATGTGTGGCGGGGTGGCGACGGAAATGAATAATGGCAGCGGGTGTGAATTGTGTACATGTATATATGTGTATATGTCTGTGTATGTATATATATGAATACGTTGAAATGTATAGGTATGTATATTTGCGTGTGTGGACGTGTATGTATATACATGTGTATGTGCGTGGGTTAGGCGACTCTTTCGTCTGTTTCCTTGCGCTGCCTCGCTAACGCGGGAGACGGCGACAAAGTATAATGATTTCGTAGACAGAGAAGAGGTAGTAAAAGCTTTGCGGAAGATGAAAGCCGGCAAGGCAGCGGGTTTGGATGGTATTGCAGGGGAATTTATTAAAAAAGGGGGTGACTGTATTGTTGACTGGTTGGTAAGGTTATTTAATGTATGTATGATTCATGATGAGGTGCCTGAGGATTGGCGGAATGCTTGCATAGTGCCATTGTACAAAGGCAAAGGGGACAAAGGTGAGTGCTCAAAATACAGAGGTATAAGTTTGTTGAGTATTCCTGGTAAATTATATGGGAGGGTATTGATTGAGAGGGTGAAGGCATGTACAGAGCATCAGATTGGGGAAGAGCAGTGTGGTTTCAGAAGTGGTAGAGGATGTGTGGATCAGGTGTTTGCTTTGAGGAATGTATGTGAGAAATACTTAGAAAAGCAAATGGTTTTGCATGTAGCATTTATGGATCTGGAGAAGGCATATGATAGAGTTGATAGAGATGCTCTGTGGAAGGTATTAAGAATATATGGTGTGGGAGGCAAGTTGCTAGAAGCAGTGAAAAGTTTTT
>NC_092230.1:12182892-12242892 GCF_036320965.1 Panulirus ornatus | reverse complement strand
AACATGAACAGAGAACATTTCAGGAAATGTGGACGGAGGAATTCTTCTTCCTGCATCGAGATACAAATTCCCTTTGTTTGATGTGTCAGAAGGTATTGTTGTGCTTTGGTTTCAAACGTGAATATTTAGAACCTCAAATCAGAGCCACACATCCCAACTTCAATAAGATATATCCCGGCCTGGGAACACCTTGAGGACGATCATAACTGAGCCACTTACTGCACACATACTGTAGCAGGACACCAGAAACTAATTCACAGATCGACCTTTGCTGCTGAAAGTTTGACAAAGGCATCATTTGAAATTGCATGGATCTTGGCTAAGTATACAAAGGCCTTTACAGATGCAGAGGTAGTAAGAGTGTTTTTGGCTTCTGCAGAAATAATGTATGCTGACTTCAATAACAAAGATGAAATCATAAAGCAAATAAGAGGACAACAGTATCAGACACAACAGTTATGACAAGGATATTCTGAAGAACTTGGTTACGACATTCGTGACCAGCTGCTTGCGGAATTATTAACTGCTCCACCACGCTTCTCCATCACACAGGATGAAAGCACATATAAGTGTGGTGTTGCTCAGTTGTGTGTATGGTTCAGATTTCCTAAAGGAGACTTCTTTCAAGACCTATTGTCTCTGTTACCCTTACAAGGCCAAACGAGAGGAAAGGATATTTCAAATGCCTTTCTATCATTATTTCAATGCCGGTAAACTGAACTCGTCAAATCTTGCATGTATGCACTGATGTTGCTATTAACATGAAAAGAGAAGGAAGTTGTCGGTTTTGTGAAGAAGAGAGAGGAGATGCACCCCCAAATCTGTTCCTTTTCATTGTGGCATCATACACCAGAAAGAAATTGTGGCGTCATACACCTCGAAGCAATTGTTGCATTATACACCATGAAGCAACTGTGGCAAAACTAAAAGAAAAAGACTGTGAATATGAATATGTGATACTGCTGGTTGTGCAAGTGGTCAACTCTATTGTTTCCCGAGCACTAAATCACCGCCAGTTTTGTGAACTGTTGGAGGAGTATGTGTCAGGATATGGTGATTTAGTGATGCATAACGAGGTGAGGTGGCTATCTCGTGGCAGAGTAGTTGAACGACCTTTTAGTCTCCTCCCTCAATTTGTGAGTTTCTTGCAAGTACAAGAAGAAGCAAGCCAGAAATGGAGAACCCTGAATGGATAATGAAGATGAATGCCTCTCTTGACTGATATCACTTCTCATCTGAATTCACTGAATATCCAGTTGTAAGGCAAACATTAGCAATCAGGTAGTATGCCGCCTGTAGTCACCACATTCCAAAACAAGATTACAACACTTTATTCCAGACAGACAATTTGTTCACTTTTCAAGCAGCCATCACAAATGATTCAAAGTACTTGCAATATTACAGCTATGATGCATTTGAGGAAGTGCTGAGGGAGTTGAGGGAGGAACTTCAATCAAGATTCAGTGACGTAATGGCGTACAGAAATTGTTTCAATATCAATTAAAATTCCTTTCATGTGACGATGTTGTCTCTGACTCCGTTATCATAGCCCTCTGCCCTGATTGTCCTACTGCAGTGGAATATGAGATTGTTGACCTGCAAACAAATGACACCCTGAAAGCCATGTTCAATACAAAGCAGATGTTGTCGACCACTTCTGCCACTTGGTCCCTGACACACACTATCCTACTTTGAAACTGTGTGTGCAAAATGTGACGTCTTTCTTTGTTAGCACTTACACATGTGAATCAACAATGAACATTGTGAAGAGAGAAAAAAAAAAGACTGACCAATGCAAATCTGGACAATGTTACAAGGACTGCGGTGACAAACTACAAATATTCAATGAAAAGAATTAAGCAGCAGCGTCCACACTTCCGCTCATTAAATCATTAAGTGTCTTCATATCTTGCCATTGTTTGCACAGCTATGCTGCTCAGGCTGGTTGAGGTTGTCAAATAGTTGTAAGTAGTGTAAATAATGTGTACATAGCGTGAATAATATCAGTAGTGTCGTGAGGAGGGGGAGAAGGAAACGGAGTAAACCAACAACGTGACTAGGGAGCTAATCGATGCTGGTGTCAGTCCCAAGTCTGGATAAATGGGGAGGGTAGACGTCAGGAAAAGACATCCAGTCTGTCAACATCCCGCCACCAGCACATAATGACAAATGGTGACAAGTGGAAGACGCATGTGTGTGTGTGCGTGTATTGTGTATGTGTGTGTGTGTGGCTCTCAGTTCTACCAGCAAGCCCTCACCCCACCCGCCACAACAACCAGCAGACCCCCCCCACACCACTGGAAGTACCACCAGCAGGCCCATGCCCAACTATTTCGTAAGACTGAATTTACAATTATTAGAAATTCCCTAATGGCCAAAATATACCCACCAGGGTGTTACAGAAGTTACCTGGGAGTGGGTAAGGTTGGTCGTTAATTAGTTACTAGTAACAATGTAATATATCATATACCATATAGTGTTATTACCATGTCTTTTTTATATTAATTACTATACATATTGCACCAGCAACCCAGTATTATTAGATTTAGTTATGTTAACTTGTGGTACATATGTGTGGCTCCCCCAGTGAATGTGTTTACCCCAGTGGCTCCCTTTAAAAAACAGTGGATAACACTGACTTAGACTAACAGAGTTGTTCCACAGTTATGTGGATGAAAAGTATTAATAAAACACCAATATGGCTGCCGAACTATATACCAGTGATTTGAAAATGATGGAGCGGCTACTTTGTGCCTACAACGTGGACAGATCAAAGTCATAAATATTAGTGTATTTAAGAGAAAGTTCTTCTCGCAAGTAATGATAATGATGATAATAATGAGAAATTTGGCCCGACAGGTGATAACCAGCAGGACGCTCACGAGGTCGTATTTGTTCTTTCCCAAAATGTTGTCAAATTTGTAATACTTTATGCCGGACTCACTTTGACGTGTACATTCAGAGTCCTGGAAGATTTGATATTGACTTTTTTACTTTAGACTTTAGGGAGACATTCTATCTCTTGGGCTTGAAATATATTTCTACGAGAAAAGAAAAATTGAAGATCGTCGTTTTCCATTCAGTTTGGTAAAAGATATTATTATAATTCGAGCGTAAATATCAAACATTTACTTGTTATGTCTGGAGGTATTCTTAGATGTACAAAGTCATTGTCTTATTTTACACCTCAAAACAACTGCGGTATTATTTAAAGATTAGAATAATTGTGTTTTCTGTCCAGTAATACAGTCAGGAGGGATATGACCTTGGTGGTCAATACACAGGAAGGCATCAAGACGAGAGTGAGACAGATAAGCAGGTTAAGGTGATGCCTGAAATTTAGGGAAGATTGCTTTATGTACGTGACATTACAGTAGTGAAGTGTGTGATGGTGTAGGTAATGAACAACCTCCCTCTTGATGCTCATCTGAGTCGCAAGTTTCAAGTTCAATCGTCGCCGACCAAAGCAAGAGACTTACATGTATACATTTAAATGTTCGTCCAGAAATAAGCACGTCAGTATCTTCAGATGCTGCATTATCAGTTATGAACAACACGAATCGTGATTGGTAAAAATATTCAACACATATATCGAATATAAGTTGCATACTGGAAGCACAGTATAATATATCCTGAATACTACTTATCATATTTCATAACTATTCATAGAATAAATATCCATGTACTCTCGAATTTTGTGATTCTACAAAGATCAGAAAACATCAGTACCAGGGAATCATAGTGACTTTACCGTTGTACTGGTCGTTACACTGACACATGAGAGAGAAGCAACAGTAATATTGCCTTCATTACCTGCTTACTGAACATATACAATGCAGGAGGGTAGAAGACTGCTGCTGATGATGCTGTGTAACAAAAGCGTACGTACGGCTGATAATGTAGCTTCATATAAACACAAGAGGAAAACTATAAATCATTAAGACTGGATTATGTCTGTGAAGGTGGTAGAGCCACTACTTACATGATGAGAGATCCCGGAGAGAATGATGGCCTTAGTGACCGGAGGCCTACTTTATACTACACGACCCACCCACTACCCCGACCCAGCATCCCCCCTAAAGAATCCCTACCCATGGCCACCCTCTGTTGACCCCATCCTTACCATAGCCACCCCCTGCTAGCCCCCTCCTTACCATAGCCTCCCTATCTTCCCATAAACACCTCACCCCGTTATCTCCAGCCCCGTCCCTGGGCAATGTGACTGTGGTTCACATGATGAAGGGAAGAAAAGCTTGTAAGGAGTCCATAATGATGTCCCAAGGTTGATGCAGTACATCTGGTGATGTTACTTCCACAGGCATCCACAGTTTCACACCGGAGCATCCTTGCTTGTATCAAATTTGAAGAAAAATGTGTTTAGAATATGCCATCGTATATCCTTGACACTAGTATCTTGAACCTGATGACCCAGCCAACACCTTCTGGCTGTCTGGGAGTGGACAGCTGCTTACTGGCCTTGGGAAAACCAGGTCTTGATCAAAACCTGAAATCATGAAAAATTATATATATATATATATATATATATATATATATATATATATATATATATATATATATATATATATATATATATATATACACGAATAAAGAGCATATGAACGCGCACCTACATAGAACATACAAACCTCCAAAATCCAGGATCGAACCCGGAGGTTCGTATGTTCTATGAAGGTGCGCGTTCGTATGCACTTTGTTCGTATTCATATACCTCCGCGTTGTACAGTTAGGTTCGGTAAAATGCTATCTGCTGGCTATGTGCGCCTGTTGGGAAATAAACGGTGTAGACCACGTTGCTCAACGACGTGAGACGAAGGATATCCGAGTGCATAGTATTGGAATAGTTATTTCCTATTACCCAGGCCCATAGCATAGCGGTAGCATTCCCGGGGTTCCGGGTTCGATCCTGGCTGTTGGAGGTTTGTATGTTCTATGAAGGTGCGCGTTCATATGTTCTTTATTCGTATTCATATACCTCTGCGTTGTACAATTAGGCTCGGTAAAATGCTATCTGCTGGCTGTGTGCGTCTGTTCGGAAATAACCAGTGTAGACCCCGTTTCTCACCAGCGTGATACGAAGGGTATTGAGTACATAGTATTCGAATAGTTATTTCCTATCAGTCAGGCCCGTAGCCTAGCGATAGCATTGCCGCTTGTGGCACAGGGGTCCCGGGTTCGATCCTGGCTGTTAGAGGTTTGTATGACATACAATTATGTATATATATATACATATATATATATATATATAGATATATATAGATATATATATATATATATATATATATATATATATATATATATATATATATATATATATATATATATATCCCTGGGGATAGGGGAGAAAGAATACTTCCCACGTATTCCCTGCGTGTCGTAGAAGGCGACTAAAAGGGAAGGGAGCGGGAGGCTGGAAATCCTCCCCTCATTTTTTTTTTTCCAAAAGAAGAAACAGAGAAAGGGGCCAGGTGAGGATATTCCCTCAAAGGCCCAGTCCTCATCCTCTGTTCTTAACGCTACCTCGCTAATGCGGGAAATGGCGATTAGTATAATATATATATATATATATATATATATATGTATATATATATATATATATATATATATATATATATATATATATATATATATATATATATATATATATATATATATATATATATATATATATATTCCTATAAGTCCGCGGGGAAAATGAAACACGATAAGTTCCCAAGTGCATTTTCGTGTAATAATCATATCAGGGGAGACACAAGAGAGAAATATAACAGTCAGTTGATATACAACGAAGAGACGTAGCTAGGACGCCATTTGGTAAATATGCAATTGTCCAAGACAGACAACGAGCGTATCATAAACTATTATGTGGACAAGAAGGTAAATTCTTTGCAAATCTTATCGACAATAAAGTTATCCATTTTATATATACCATCACTAATATAAAGGTTAAAATTCTTTGTGTATTCAATAAGAGAAGATTCAATGATGTTTCTAGTGGTACTAGAGTTAGAGTTAACAACAGAGGTGGCATTACTCCAATCAATAAAATGATCATAGTTTTTAACGTGATTAAACAAGGCATTTGATTCTTGTCCCGTTCTTATACTATATTTATGTTGCTTTAGTCAAACAGAAAGATCCTTAAGAGTCTGCCCAACATAGTACTTATCACAATTTCTACATGGCACTTTATAGATGCACCCAGGAGAATTTTCTGGTGAATTCCTGATTAAGATATTATTTATAGTATTATCATTGCTGAAAGCAATATTTACATTAAAGAATTTAGACAACATGGGAAGTAAAGTAACATTACTACTAAAAGGGAGAAATAAAAGATTCTTTTAGTGGAAGGTTTGGTCTCAACTCCATAAAACGATTTCTTTGCTAACTTAAGGGATTTATCAGTGAAAGATCTAGGGTACTTTAATATAGATCAAATAGAATATATCTTCTCAAACTCATTATCAATATACTTTGGACTGGAAATACGTAATGCCCTACGGAACATAGATTAAAATAATGATAATTTAACTGTCTTATTGAAATGAGTATTAATGGATATATGAGCATACATTGTAGGTTTTCTGAATATGCGGAACTGAAACTTGTTTCCTTGCCTATGGATCATGCAATCTAAAAATGGTAACATACCATTACTTTCAAAATTACCGTAGAAAATGAAAGGCGGCATGCAAGGAATAGAGTGAATTGGAACGATGTGGTATACTGGGGTCGACGTGCTGTCAATGGATTGAACCAGGGCATATGAAGTGTCTGGGGTAAACCATGGAAAGTTTTGTGGGGCCTGGATGTGGAAAAAAAACTTTGGTTTCGGTGCATTATACATGACAGCTAGAGAATGAGTGTGAACGAAAGCGGCCTTTGTTGTCTTTTCTTAGTGTTACCTCGCGCGCGTGCGGGAGGAAGGGGGGGTGTCATTTTATTGTGGTCGGGTGGCGACGAGAATGAATAAAGGCAGCAAGTATGAATTATGTACATGTGTATATACGTATATGTCATTGTATATATATATATATATATATATATATATATATATATATATATATATATATATATATATATATATATATATATATATATATATATATATATATATATTTTTTTTTTTATACTTTGTCGCTGTCTCCCGCGTTTGCGAGGTAGCGCAAGGAAACAGACAAAAGAAATGGCCCAACCCCCCCCCCCCATACACATGTACATACACACGTCCACACACGCAAACATACATACCTACACAGCTTTCCATGGTTTACCCCAGACGCTTCACATGCCTTGATTCAATCCACTGACAGCACGTCAACCCCTGTATACCACATCGCTCCAATTCACTCTATTCCTTGCCCTCCTTTCACCCTCCTGCATGTTCAGGCCCCGATCACACAAAATCTTTTTCACTCCATCTTTCCACCTCCAATTTGGTCTCCCTCTTCTCCTCGTTCCCTCCACCTCCGACACATATATCCTCTTGGTCAATCTTTCCTCACTCATTCTCTCCATGTGCCCAAACCATTTCAAAACACCCTCTTCTGCTCTCTCAACCACGCTCTTTTTATTTCCACACATCTCTCTTACCCTTACGTTACTTACTCGATCAAACCACCTCACACCACACATTTTCCTCAAACATCTCATTTCCAGCACGTCCATCCTCCTGCGCACAACTCTATCCATAGCCCACGCCTCGCAACCATACAACATTGTTGGAACCTCTATTCCTTCAAACATACCCATTTTTGCTTTCCGAGATAATGTTCTCGACTTCCACACATTTTTCAAGGCTCCCAAAATTTTCGCCCCCTCCCCCACCCTATGATCCACTTCCGCTTCCATGGTTCCATCCGCTGACAGATCCACTCCCAGATATCTAAAACACTTCACTTCCTCCAGTTTTCTCCATTCAAACTCACCTCCCAATTGACTTGACCCTCAACCCTACTGTACCTAATAACCTTGCTCTTATTCACATTTACTCTTAACTTTCTTCTTCCACACACTTTACCAAACTCAGTCACCAGCTTCTGCAGTTTCTCACATGAATCAGCCACCAGCGCTGTATCATCAGCGAACAACAACTGACTCACTTCCCAAGCTCTCTCATCCCCAACAGACTTCATACTTGCCCCTCTTTCCAGGACTCTTGCATTTACCTCCCTAACAACCCCATCCATAAACAAATTAAACAACCATGGAGACATCACACACCCCTGCCGCAAACCTACATTCACTGAGAATCAATCACTTTCCTGTCTTCCTACACGTACACATGCCTTACACCTTCGATAAAAACTTTTCACTGCTTCTAACAACTTGCCTCCCACACCATATATTCTTAATACCTTCCACAGAGCATCTCTATCAACTCTATCATATGCCTTCTCCAGATCCATAAATGCTACATACAAATCCCTTTGCTTTTCTAAGTATTTCTCACATACATTCTTCAAAGCAAACACCTGATCCACACATCCTCTACCACTTCTGAAACCGCACTGCTCTTCCCCAATCTGATGCTCTGTACATGCCTTCACCCTCTCAATCAACACCCTCCCATATAATTTACCAGGAATACTTAACAAACTTATACCTCTGTAATTTGAGCACTCACTCTTATCCCCTTTGCCTTTGTACAATGGCACTATGCACGCATTCCGCCAATCCTCAGGCACCTCACCATGAGTCATACATACATTAAATAACCTTACCAACCAGTCAACAATACAGTCACCCCCTTTTTTAATAAATTCCACTGCAATACCATCCAAACCTGCTGCCTTGCCGGCTTTCATCTTCCGCAAAGCTTTTACTACCTCTTCTCTGTTTACCAAATCATTTTCCCTAACCCTCTCACTTTGCACACCACCTCGACCCAAACACCCTATATCTGCCACTCTGTCATCAGACACATTCAACAAACCTTCAAAATACTCATTCCATCTCCTTCTCACATCACCACTACTTGTTATCACCTCCCCATTTACGCCCTTCACTGAAGTTCCCATTTGCTCCCTTGTCTTACGCACCCTATTTACCTCCTTCCAGAACATCTTTTTATTCTCCCTAAAATTTACTGATAGTCTCTCACCCCAACTCTCATTTGCCCTTTTTTTCACCTCTTGCACCTTTCTCTTGACCTCCTGTCTCTTTCTTTTATACTTCTCCCACTCAATTGCGTTTTTTCCCTGCAAAAATCGTCCAAATGCCTATCTCTTCTCTTACTTCTTCATCCCACCGCTCACTACCCTTTCTAAACAGCCCACCTCCCACTCTTCTCATGCCACAAGCATCTTTTGCGCAATCCATCACTGATTCCCTAAATACATCCCATTCCTCCCCCACTCCCCTTACTTCCATTGTTCTCACCTTTTTCCATTCTGTACACAGTCTCTCCTGGTACTTCCCCACACAGGTCTCCTTCCCAAGCTCACTTACTCTCACCACCTTCTTCACCCCAACATTCACTCCTCTTTTCTGAAAACCCATACTAATCTTCACCTTAGCCTCCACAAGATAATGATCAGACATCCCTCCAGTTGCACCTCTCAGCACATTAACATCCAAAAGTCTCTCTTTCGCAGGGGTTAGTGAGAGGACAAGAGCAAGGGAAGGAGTAGCAATACTCCTGAAACAGGAGTTGTGGGAGTATGTGATAGAATGTAAGAAAGTAAATTCTCGATTAATATGGGTAAAATTGAAAGTTGATGGAGAGAGGTGGGTGATTATTGGTGCATATGCACCTGGGCATGAGAAGAAAGATCATGAGAGGCAAGTGTTTTGGGAGCAGCTGAATGAGTGTGTTAGCGGTTTTGATGCACGAGACCGGGTTATAGTGATGGGTGATTTGAATGCAAAGGTGAGTAATGTGGCAGTTGAGGGAATAATTGGTATGCATGGGGTGTTCAGTGTTGTAAATGGAAATGGTGAAGAGCTTGTAGATTTATGTGCTGAAAAAGGACTGATGATTGGGAATACCTGGTTTAAAAAGCGAGATATACATAAGTATACTTATTTAAGTAGGAGAGATGGCCAGAGAGCGTTATTGGATATATATATATATATATATATATATATATATATATATATATATATATATGTGAGGATGTTCCCTCTGAGGCTCAGTCCTCTGTTCTTTACGCTACCTTGCTAATGCAGGAAACGGCGAATATGTATGAAAAAAAAATATGTATATATATATATATATATATATATATATATATATATATATATATATATATATATATATTTTTTTTTTTTTTTTTTTTTTTCAAACTTCGCCATTTCACACGTTAGCGAGGTAGCGTTAAGAACAGAGGACTGGTCCTTTGAGGGAATATCCTCACCTGGCCCCCTTCTCTGTTAATTCTTTTGGAAAAAAAAAAAAATAATGAGAGGGGAGGATTTCCAGCCCCCCGCTCCCTCCCCTTTTAGTAGCCTTCTACGACACGCAGGGAATACGCGGGAAGTGTTCTTTCTCCCCTATCCCCAGGGACAATATATATATATGTATATATATATATATATATATATATATATATATATATATATATATATATATATATATATATATATATATATATATATATATTTATATATATATATATTTTTTTTTTTTTGCTTTGTCGCTGTCTCCCGCGTTTGCGAGGTAGCGCAAGGAAACAGACGAAAGAAATGGATCAACCCACCCCCATACACATGTATATACATACGTCCACACACGCAAATATACATACCTACACAGCTTTCCATGGTTTACCCCAGACGCTTCACATGCCTTGATTCAATCCACTGACAGCACGTCAACCCCGGTATACCACATCGATCCAATTCACTCTATTCCTTGCCCTCCTTTCACCCTCCTGCATGTTCTGACCCCGATCACTCAAAATCTTTTTCACTCCATCTTTCCACCTCCAATTTGGTCTCCCACTTCTCCTCGTTCCCTCCACCTCCGACACATATATCCTCTTGGTCAACCTTTCCTCACTCATTCTCTCCATGTGCCTAAACCATTTCAAAACACCCTCTTCTGCTCTCTCAACCACGCTCTTTTTATTTCCACACATCTCTCTTACCCTTACGTTACTTACTCGATCAAACCACCTCACACCACACATTGTCCTCAAACATCTCATTTCCAGCACATCCATCCTCCTGCGCACAACTCTATCCATAGCCCACGCCTCGCAACCATACAACTTGTTGGATCCACTATTCCTTCAAACATACCCATTTTTGCTTTCCGAGATAATGTTCTCGACTTCCACACATTCTTCAAGGCTCCAAGGATTTTCACCCCCTCCCCCACCCAATGATCCACTTCCGCTTCCATAGTTCCATCCGCGGCCAGATCCACTCCCAGATATCTAAAACACTTCACTTCCTCCAGTTTTTCTCCATTTATGTGCTGAAAAAGGACTGGTGATTGGGAATACCTGGTTTAAAAAGCGAGATATACATAAGTATACGTATGTAAGTAGGAGAGATGGCCAGAGAGCGTTATTGGATTACGTGTTAATTGACAGGCGCGCGAAACTTTTGGATGTTAATGTGCTGAGAGGTGCAACTGGAGGGATGCCTGATCATTATATTGTGGAGGCTAAGGTGAAGATTTGTATGGGTTCTCAGAAAAGAAGAGTGAATGTTGGGGTGAAGAGGGTGGTGAGAGTAAGTGAGCTTGGGAAGGAGACTTGTGTGAGGAAGTACCAGGAGAGACTGAGTACAGAATGGAAAAAGGTGAGAAAAATGGAAGTAAGGGGAGTGGGGGAGGCATGGGATGTATTTATCAGTGATGAAGCAGTGATGGATTGATGAATCAGTGATGGATTGCGCAAAAGATGCTTGTGGCATGACAAGCATACACAACAGACTGCATACTTGCCCCTCTTTCCAACACTCTTGCATTCACCTCCCTAACAACCCTATTCATAAACAAATTAAACAACCATGGAGACATCACACACCCTTGCCGCAAACTTACATTCACTGGGAACCAATCACTTTCCTCTGTTCCTACACGCACACATGCCTTACATCCTCGATAAAAACTTTTCACTGCTTCTAACAACTTGCCTCCCACACCATATATTCTTAATACCTTCCACAGAGTATCTCTATCAACTCTATCATATGCCTTCTCCAGATCCATAAATGCTACATGCAAATCCATTCGCTCTTCTAAGTATTTCTCACATACATTCCTCAAAGCAAATACCGGATCCACACATCTTCTACCACTTCTGAAACCACACTGCTCTTCCCCAATCTGATGCTCTGTACATGCCTTTGCCCTCTCAGTCAATAGCCTCCCATGTAGTTTCCCAGGAATACTCAACAAACTTATACCTCTGTAATTAGAGCGCTCACCTTTGTCCCCTTTGCCTTTGTACAATGGCACTATGCAAGCATCCGCCAATCCTCAGGCACCTCATACATACATACATACATTAAATAACCTTACCAACCAGTCAACAATACAGTCACCCCCTATTTTAATAAATTCCACTGAAATACCATCCAAACCCGCTGCCTTGCCGGCTTTCATCTTCCGCAAATCGTTTACTACCTCTTCTCTGTTTACGAAATCATTTTCCCTAACCCTCTCACTTTGCACACCACCTCGACCAAAACACCCTATATTTGCCACTCTATCATCAAACACATTCAACAAACCTTCAAAATCCTCACTCCACCTCCTTTTCACATCACCACTACTTGTTATCACCTCCCCATTAGCCCCCTTCACTGAAGTTCCCATTTGTTCCCTGGTCTTACGCACATTATTTACCTCCTTCCAAAATATTTAATGATACTCTCTCACCCCAACTCTAATTTGCCTTCTTTCTCACCTCTTGCACCTTTTTCTTGACCTCCTGCCTCTTTCTATTATACAACTCCCACTCATTTGCATTATTTCCCTGAAAAAATCGTCCAAATGCCTCTCTCTTTTCTTTTATTAATACTCTTACTTCTTCATCCCACCACTCACTACCTTTTCTAATCTGCCCACCTCCCACGCTTCTCATGCTACAAGCATCTTTTGCGCAAGCCATCACTGCTTCCCTAAATGCATCCCATTCCTCCCCCACTCCCTTTACGTCCTTTGTTCTCACCTTTTTCCATTCTGTACTCAGTCTCTCCTGGTGCTTCCTCACATAAGTCTCCATCCAAAGATCACTTACTCTCACCATTCTCTTCACCCGGAAATTCTGTCTTCTTTTCTGAAAACCTCTACAAATCTTCACCTTCGCCTCCACAAGATGATGATCAGACATCCCTCCAGTTGCACCTATCGGCACAATAACATCCAAAAGTCTCTCTTTTTCGCGCCTATCAATTAACAAGTAATCCAATAGAGTGTAAGAAAGTAAACTCTAGATTGGGTTTGGGAATGTCTTGGGAGTAAAGTCAGGGGTTAGTGAGAGGACAAGAGCAAGGGAAGGAGTAGCACTACTCCTGAAACAGGAGTGGTGAGAGTATGTGATAGAGTGTAAGAAAGTAAACTCTAGATTGATATGGTTAAAACTGAAAGTTGATGGAGAGAGATGGGTGATTATTGGTACATATGCGCCTGGGCATGAGAAGAAAGATCATGAGAGGCAAGTGTTTAGGGAGCAGCTGAATGAGTGTTTTAGTGGTTTTGATGCTCGAGACCGGGTTATAGTGATGGGTGATTTGAATGCAAAGGTGAGTAATGTGGCAGTTGAGGGAATAATTGTTATACATGGGGTGTTCAGTGCTGCTTTGAAGAATGTATGTGAGAAATACTTAGAAAAGCAAATGGATTTGTATGTGGCATTTATGGATCTGGAGAAGGTTGATAGAGATGCTCTGTGGAAGGTACTAAGAATATATGGTGTGGGAGGCAAGTTGTTAGAAGCAGTGAAAAGTTTTTATCGAGGATATAAGGCATGTGTACGTGTAGGAAGAGAGGAAAGTGATTGGTTCTCAGTGAATGTAGGTTTGCGGCAGGGGTGTGTGATGTCTCCATGGTTGTTTAATTTGTTTATGGATGGGTTGTTAGGGAGGTGAATGCAAGAGTTTTAGAAAGAGGGGCAAGTATGCAGTCTGTTGTGGAGGAGAGAGCTTGGGAAGTGAGTCAGTTGTTGTTCGCTGATGATACAGCGCTGGTGGCTGATTCATGTGAGAAACTGCAGAAGCTGGTGACTGTGTTTGGTAAAGTGTGTGAAAGAAGAAAGTTAAGAGTAAATGTGAATAAGAGCAAGGTTATTAGGTACAATAGGGTTGAGGGTCAAGTCAATTGGGAGGTAAGTTCGAATGGAGAAAAACTGGATGATGTAAAGTGTTTTGGATATCTGGGAGTGGATCTGGCAGCGGATGGAACCATGGAAGCGGAAGTGAATCATAGGGTGGGGGAGGGGGCGAAAATCCTGGGAGCCTTGAAGAATGTGTGGAAGTCGAGAACATTATCTAGGAAAGCAAAAATGGGTATGTTTGAAGGATTATTGGTTCCAACAATGTTGTATGGTTGCGAGGCGTGGGCTATGGACAGAGTTGTGCGCTGGAGGGTGGATGTGCTGGAAATGAGATGTTTGAGGACAATATGTGGTGTGAGGTGGTTTGATCGAGCAAGTAACGTAAGGGTAAGAGAGATGTGTGGAAATAACCCTCAACCCTACTGTACCTAATAACCTTGCTCTTATTCACATTTACTCTTAACTTTCTTCTTTCACACACTTGACCAAAATCAGTCACCAGCTTCTGCAGTTTCTCACATGAATCAGCCACCAGCGCTGTATCATCAGCGAACAACAACTGACTCACTTCCCAAGCTCTCTCATCCACAACAGACTTCATACTTGCCCCTCTTTCCAAAACTCTTGCATTCACCTCTCTAACAACCCCATCCATAAACAAATCAAACAACCATGGAGACATCACACACACCTGCCGCAAACCTACATTCACTGAGAACCAATCACTTTCCTCTCTTCCTACACGTACACATGCCTTACATCCTCGATAAAAACTTTTCACTGCTTCTAACAACTTACCTCCCACACCATATATTCTTAATACCTTCCACAGAGCATCTCTATCAACTCTATCATATGCCTTCTCCAGATCCATAAATGCTACATACAAATCCATTTACTTTTCTAAGTATTTCTCACATACATTCTTCAAAGCAAACACCTGATCCACACATCCTCTACCACTTCTGAAACCACACTGCTCTTCCCCAATCTGATGCTCTGTACATGCCTTCACCCTCTCAATCAATACCCTCCCATATAATTTACCAGGAATACTCAACAAACTTATACCTCTGTAATTTGAGCACTCACTCTTATCCCCTTTGCCTTTGTACAATGGCACTATGCACGCATTCCGCCAATCCTCAGGCACCTCACCATGAGTCATACATACATTAAATAACCTTACTAACCAGTCAATAATACAGTCACCCCCTTTTATAATAAATTCGACTGCAATACCATCCAAACCTGCTGCCTTGCCGGCTTTCATCTTCCGCAAAGCTTTTACTACCTCTTCTCTGTTTACCAAATCATTTTCCCTAACCCTCTCACTTTGCACACCTCGACCAAAACACCCTATATCTGCCACTCTATCATGAAACACATTCAAAAAACCTTCAAAATACTCACTCCATCTCCTTCTCACATCACCACTACTTGTTATCACCTCCCCATTTGCGCCCTTCACTGAAGTTCCCATTTGCTCCCTTGTCTTACGGACTTTATATATATATATATATATATATATATATATATATATATATATATATATATATATATATATATATATATATATATATATTTTTTTTTTATACTTTGTCGCTGTCTCCCGCGTTTGCGAGGTAGCGCAAGGAAACAGACGAAAGAAATGGCCCAACCCCCCCCCATACACATGTATATACATACATCCACACACGCAAATATACATACCTACACAGCTTTCCATGGTTTACCCCAGACGCTTCACATGCCTTGATTCAATCCACTGACAGCACGTCAACCCCGGTATACCACATCGCTCCAATTCACTCTATTCCTTGCCCTCCTTTCACCCTCCTGCATGTTGAGGCCCCGATCACACAAAATCTTTTTCACTCCATCTTTCCACCTCCAATTTGGTCTCCCTCTTCTCCTCGTTCCCTCCACCTCCGACACATATATCCTCTTGGTCAATCTTTCCTCACTCATTCTCTCCATGTGCCCAAACCACTTCAAAACACCCTCTTCTGCTCTCTCAACCACGCTCTTTTTATTTCCACACATCTCTCTTACCCTTACGTTACTCACTCGATCAAACCACCTCACACCACACATTGTCCTCAAACATCTCATTTCCAGCACATCCATCCTCCTGCGCACAACTCTATCCATAGCCCACGCCTCGCAACCATACAACATTGTTGGAACCACTATTCCTTCAAACATACCCATTTTTGCTTTCCGAGATAATGTTCTCGACTTCCACACATTCTTCAAGGCCCCCAGAATTTTCGCCCCCTCCCCCACCCTATGATCCACTTCCGCTTCCATGGTTCCATCCGCTGCCAGATCCACTCCCAGATATCTAAAACACTTCACTTCCTCCAGTTTTTCTCCATTCAAACTCACCTCCCAATTGACTTGACCCTCAACCCTACTGTACCTAATAACCTTGCTCTTATTCACATTTACTCTTAACTTTCTTCTTCCACACACTTTACCAAACTCAGTCACCAGCTTCTGCAGTTTCTCACATGAATCAGCCACCAGCGCTGTATCATCAGCGAACAACAACTGACTCACTTCCCAAGCTCTCTCATCCCCAACAGACTTCATACTTGCCCCTCTTTCCAAAACTCTTGCATTTACCTCCCTAACAACCCCATCCATAAACAAATTAAACAACCATGGAGACATCACACACCCCTGCCGCAAACCTACATTCACTGAGAACCAATCACTTTCCTCTCTTCCTACACGTACACATGCCTTACATCCTCGATAAAAACTTTTCACTGCTTCTAACAACTTTCCTCCCACACCATATATTCTTAATACCTTCCACAGAGCATCTCTATCAACTCTATCATATGCCTTCTCCAGATCCATAAATGCTACATACAAATCCATTTGCTTTTCTAAGTATTTCTCACATACATTCTTCAAAGCAAACACCTGATCCACACATCCTCTACCACTTCTGAAACCACACTGCTCTTCCCCAATCTGATGCTCTGTACATGCCTTCACCCTCTCAATCAATACCCTCCCATATAATTTACCAGGAATACTCAACAAACTTATACCTCTGTAATTTGAGCACTCACTCTTATCCCCTTTGCCTTTGTACAATGGCACTATGCACGCATTCCGCCAATCCTCAGGCACCTCACCATGAGTCATACATACATTAAATAACCTTACCAACCAGTCAACAATACAGTCACCCCCTTTTTTAATAAATTCCACTGCAATACCATCCAAACCTGCTGCCTTGCCGGCTTTCATCTTCCGCAAAGCTTTCACTACCTCTTCTCTGTTTACCAAATCATTTTCCCTAACCCTCTCACTTTGCACACCACCCCGACCTAAACACCCTATATCTGCCACTCTATCATCAAACACATTCAACAAACCTTCAAAATACTCACTCCATCTCCTTCTCACATCACCACTACTTGTTATCACCTCCCCATTTGCGCCCTTCACTGAAGTTCCCATATATATATATCTATTTTTGCTTTATCGCTGTCTCCTGCGTTTGGGAGGTAGCGCAAGGAAACAGACGAAAGAAATGGCCCAACCCACCCCCATACACATGTATATACATACGTCCACACACGCAAATATACATACCTACACAGCTTTCCATGGTTTACCCCAGACGCTTCACATGCCTTGATTCAATCCACTGACAGCACGTCAACCCCGGTATACCACATCGCTCCAATTCACTCTATTCCTTGCCCTCCTTTCACCCTCCTGCATGTTCAGGCCCCGATCACACAAAATCTTTTTCACTCCATCTTTCCACCTCCAATTTGGTCTCCCTCTTCTCCTCGTTCCCTCCACCTCCGACACATATATCCTCTTGGTCAATCTTTCCTCACTCATTCTCTCCATGTGCCCAAACCATTTCAAAACACCCTCTTCTGCTCTCTCAACCACGCTCTTTTTATTTCCACACATCTCTCTTACCCTTACGTTACTTACTCGATCAAACCACCTCACACCACACATTGTCCTCAAACATCTCATTTCCAGCACATCCATCCTCCTGCGCACCACTCTATCCATAGCCCACGCCTCGCAACCATACAACATTGTTGGAACCAATAATCCTTCAAACATACCCATTTTTGCTTTCCTAGATAATGTTCTCGACTTCTACACATTCTTCAAGGCTCCCAGAATTTTCGCCCCCTCCCCCACCCTATGATCCACTTCCGCTTACATGGTTCCATCCGCTGCCAGATCCACTCCCAGATATCTAAAACACTTCACTTCCTCCAGTTTTTCTCCATTCAAACTCACCTCCCAGTTGACTTGACCCTCAACCCTACTGTACCTAATAACCTTGCTCTTATTCACATTTACTCTTAACTTTCTTCTTTCACACACTTTACCAAACTCAGTCACCAGCTTCTGCAGTTTCTCACATGAATCAGCCACCCGCGCTGTATCATCAGCGAACAACAACTGACTCACTTCCCAAGCTCTCTCATCCCCAACAGACTTCATACTTGCCCCTCTTTCCAAAACTCTTTCATTCACCTCCCTAACAACCCCATTCATAAACAAATTAAACAACCATGGAGACATCACACACCCCTGCCGCAAACCTACATTCACTGAGAACCAATCACTTTCCTCTCTTCCTACACGTACACATGCATTACATCCTCGATAAAAACTTTTCACTGCTTCTAACAACTTGCCTCCCAAACCATATATTCTTAATACCTTCCACAGAGCATCTCTATCAACTCTATCATATGCCTTCTCCAGATCCATAAATGCTACATACAAATCCATTTGTTTTTCTAAGTATTTCTCACATACATTCTTCAAAGCAAACACCTGATCCACACATCCTCTACCACTTCTGAAACCACACTGCTCTTCCCCAATCTGATGCTCTGTACATGCCTTCACCCTCTCAATCAATACCCTCCCATATAATTTACCAGGAATACTCAACAAACTTATACCTCTGTAATTTGAGCACTCACTCTTATCCCCTTTGCCTTTGTACAATGGCACTATGCACGCATTCCGCCAATCCTCAGGCACCTCACCATGAGTCATACATACATTAAATAACCTTACCAACCAGTCAACAATACAGTCACCCCCTTTTTAAATAAATTCCACTGCAATACCATCCAAACCTGCTGCCTTGCCGGCTTTCATCTTCCGCAAAGCTTTTACTACCTCTTCTCTGTTTACCAAATCATTTTCCCTAACCCTCTCACTTTGCACACACACACACACACACACACACATATATATATATATATATAAATATATATATATATATATATATATATATATATATATATATATATATATATATATATATATATATATATATATATATATATATATATATATATATATATATATATATCTGGGAGTGGATATGGCAGCGGATGGAACCATGGAAGCGGAAGTGAATCATAGGGTGTGGGAGGGGGCGAAAATCCTGTGGGCCTTGAAGAATGTGTGGAAGTCGAGAACATTATCTCGGAAAGCAAAAATGGGTATGTTTGAAGGAATAGTGGTTCCAACAATGTTGTATGGTTGCGAGGCGTGGGCTATGGATAGAGTTGTGCGCAGGAGGATGGATGTGCTGGAAATGAGATGTTTGAGGACAATGTGTGATGTGAGGTGGTTTGATCGAGTGAGTAACGTAAGGGTAAGAGAGATGTGTGGAAATAAAAAGAGCGTGGTTGAGAGAGCAGAAGAGGGTGTTTTGAAGTGGTTTGGGCACATGGAGAGGATGAGTGAGGAAAGATTGACCAAGAGGATATATGTGTCGGAGGTGGAGGGAACAAGGAGAAGAGGGAGACCAAATTGGAGGTGGAAAGATGGAGTGAAAAAGATTTTGTGTGATCGGGGCCTGAACATGCAGGAGGGTGAAAGGAGGGCAAGGAATATAGTGAATTGGAGCGATGTGGTATACCGGGGTTGACGTGCTGTCAGTGGATTGAAGCAGGGAATGTGAAGCGTCTGGGGTAAACCATGGAAAGCTGTGTAGGTATGTATATTTATTTGCGTGTGTGGACGTATGTATATACATGTGTATGGGGGGGGGGGGGTTGGGCCATTTCTTTCGTCTGTTTCCTTGCGCTACCTCGCAAACGCGGGAGACAGCGACAAAGTATAAATATATATATATATATATATATATATATATATTTTATCCCTGGGGATAGGGGAGAAAGAATACTTCCCACGTATTCCCTGCGTGTCGTAGAAGGCGACTAAATGGGGAGGGAGCGGGTGGCTGGAAATCCTCCCCTCTCGTTTTTTTTTTTTTTTTTTTTTTTTTTTTTTTTTTTAATTTTCCAAAAGAAGGAACAGAGAAGGGGGCCAGGTGAGGATTTTCCCTCTAAGGCCCAGTCCTCTGTTCTTAGCGCTACCTCGCAAGTGCGGGAAATGGCGAATCGTATGAAAAAAAAAAAAAAAAAAATATATATATATATATATATATATATATATATATATATATATATATATATATATATATATATACATATGAAAAATGTAAGAAATAATTTAGAAAACTGAAACTTCTAGCTTGAAATGAAATGAAAAATGAATGTCACATAATGGTTCAACCTCTGGCTATGGAAAAGGGAAATGTATAATTTATTTACACAAACGTCAATAGTAGTTTTTATCAATTTAACCACTGTATCATACTGCCTGGTTCACTTCTCTTATCATGAAACAGGAATATTGGCTTATGATGTTTCTCAATTGTCTTCATAACACAAAGTACAACCATATCTTGGATACATGAGGGTAGGTAGTTGGTCATCCGCCATAATAAAGTCTTGACAGACCAAAAATTTATCTGGACCTCAACTTTTCCAGTACATTTATGAAAAACACCTTTTTGCTTTCCATCTCTATCACTTTGAAAAAAAACTCCCTTTGTTCACATTTCAATGAAAGAATAAGCTTCAATGTCTAAGCTACATTTTTTTTCCAGTTTCATTATTTTCTTGTCAGAGCACCATGTATGAAAACTATCACTCCAGTAATACAACTATAAACATTTACTTCCCCTTTAAAAAAAGTTCTGGGGAAGTCTGTCTCGATACACTGCGGGACACTCTACCACCTGGCGAGGTTTGTGTTGCAATGGTTCTTAATTCACAAAAGTAGTAGCATCACTGGTGGGCAGGAAGAACATTCTTGCAACCAAAGCGAGGATCACAGTCCGTGCAACTACTTGTACCACCACGTCCAAGTATGTTCACCCGAAGCGGTTCCGTGCACCTTGATCCTCATCAAACGTTCGTACTTGAAGAAGCGATCTGAGAGGGTTCCTTTGGTGTACGGGCTCCATAACGTCTGGCTGGCCAGAATTTTGTTGTATGTGAACGAACCACCGACGCTTTTACTTTGGGAAAGAGCCAGCTCCAGTGCGTTCGTGTTGTGTTCAACGAAGTCGTCATCCAGTGATCTGCCCTCAGCTTTGGGATCTGCACTGATCTGCTGTTCCGGGCACTGTTGGGGCTGATTGTGTGTGAAGTCTTGGTTTTGTTCTTCGTGCCACACAAGTGGAATTCTAACCACAGACCACGGTGACCAAATTGTTCTATATTGCCGATAATATCCACCGCACGCACTGTATCAATATGTCTTGGTGATGTTAGTCAGTACGATCTGTCTTTCTCCATTCCACGTCTTTCGCATCCCAATATATATATATATATATATATATATATATATATATATATATATATATATATATATATATATATATATATATATATATATATATATATATATTTATCTATTTATTTGCTTTGTCGCTGTCTCCCGCGTTAGCGAGGCAGCGCAAGGAAACAGACGAAAGAATGGCCCAACCCGCCCACATACAAATGTATATACATACATGTCCACCCATGCACAATATACATACCTATGCATCTCAATGTACACATTTATATACACACACAGACATATACATATATACACATGTACATAATTCATACTGTCTGCCTTTATTTGTTCCCATCGCCACCTCGCCACACATGGAATAACAACCCCCTCCCCCCTCATGTGTGCGAGGTAGCGCTAGGAAAAAAACCAAAGGCCCCATTCGTTCACACTCAGTCTCTAGCTGTCATGTAATAATGCACCGAAACCACAGCTCCCTTTCCACATCCAGGCCCCACACACTTTGCATGGTTTACCCCAGACGCTTCACATGCCCTGGTTCAATCCATTGACAGCACGTCGACCCCGGTATACCACATCGTTCCAATTCACTCTATTCCTTGCACGCCTTTAACCCTCCTGCATGTTCAGGCCCCAATCACTCAAAATCTTTTTCACTCCATCTTTCCACCTCCAATTTGGTCTCCCACTTCTCGTTCCCTCCACCTCTGACACATATATCCTCTTGGTCAATCTTTCCCCACTCATTCTCTCCATGTGACCAAACCATTTCAAAACACCCTCTTCTGCTCTCTCAACCACACTCTTTTTATTTCCACGCATCTCTCTCACCCTTACATTACTTACTCGATCAAACCACCTCACACCACATATTGTCCTCAAACATCTCATTTCCAGCACATCCACCCTCCTGCGCACAACTCTATCCATAGCCCACGCCTCGCAACCATACAACATTGTTGGAACCACTATTCCTTCAAACATACCCATTTTTGCTTTCCGAGATAATGTTCTCGACTTCCAAACATTCTTCAAGGCTCCCAGAATTTTCGCCCCCTCCCCCACCCTATGATTCACTTCCGCTTCCATGGTTCCATCCGCTGCCAGATCCACTCCCAGATATCTAAAACACTTCACTTCCTCCAGCTTTTCTCCATTCAAACTTACTTCCCAATTGACTTGACCCTCAACCCTACTCTACCTAATAACCTTGCTCTTATTCACATTTACTCTTAACTTTCTTCTTTCACACACTTTACCAAACTCAGTCACCAGATTCTGCAGTTTCTTACATGAATCAGCCACCAGCGCTGTATCATCAGCGAACAACAACTAACTTCCCAAGCTCTCTCATCCACAACAGACTTCATACTTGCCCCTCTTTCCAAAACTCTTGCATTCACCTCCCTAACAAACCATTCATATACAAATTAAATAACCATGGAGACATCACACACCCCTGCCGCAAACCTACATTCACTGAGAACCAATCACTTTCCTCTCTTCCTACACGAACACATGCCTTACATCCTCGATAAAAACTTTTCACTGCTTCTAACAACTTGCCTCCCACACCATATATTCTTAATACCTTCCACAGAGCATCTCTATCAACTCTATCATATGCCTTCTCCAGATCCATAAATGCTACATACAAATCCATTTGTTTTTCTAAGTATTTCTCGCATACATTCTTCAAAGCAAACACCTGATCCACACATCCTCTACCACTTCTGAAACCACACTGCTCTTCCCCAATCTGACGCTCCGTACATGCCTTCACCCTCTCAATCAATACCCTCTCATATAATTTACCAGGAATACTCAACAAACTTATACCTCTGTAATTTGAGCACTCACTCTTATCCCCTTTGCCTTTGTACAGTGGCACTATGCAAGCATTCCGCCAATCCTCAGGCACCTCACCATGAATCATACATACATTAAATAACCTTACCAACCAGTCAACAATACAGTCACCTCCTTTTTTAATTAATTCCACTGCAATGCCATCCAGACCTGCTGCTTTGCCGGCTTTCATCTTCCGTAAGGCTTTTACTACCTCTTCTCTATTTACCAAATCATTTTCCCTAACCCTCTCACTTTGCACACTACCTCGACCAAGACACCCCACATCTGCCACTCTATCATCAAACACATTCAACAAACCTTCAAAATACTCACTCCATCTCCTTCTCACATCACCACTACTTGTTATCACCTCCCCATTTGCGCCCTTCACTGAAGTTCCCATTTGCTCCCTTGTCTTACGTACTTTATTTACCTCCTTCCAAAACATCTTTTTATTCTCCCTAAAATTTAATGATATCTCTCACCCCAACTCTCATTTGCCCTCTTTTTCACCTCTTGCACCTTTCTCTTGACCTCCTGCCTCTTTCTTTTATACCTCTCCCACTCATTTGCATTTTTTCCCTGCAAAAATCGTTCAAATGCCTCTCTCTTCTCTTTCACTTATAATCTTACTTCTTCATCCCACCGCTCACTACCTTTTGTAATCAACCCACCTCCCACGCTTCTCATGCCACAAGCATCTTTTGCGCAAGCCATCACTGCCTCCCTAAATACATCCCATTCCTCCCCCACTCCCCTTACCTCCTTTGTTCTCACCTTTTTCCATTCTGTACTCAGTCTCTCCTGGTACTTCCTCATACAAGTCTCCTTCCCAAGCTCACTTACTCTCACCACTCTCTTCACCCCAACATTCTCTCTTCTTTTCTGAAAACCCCCACAAATCTTCACCTTTGCTTCCACAAGATAATGATCAGACATCCCTCCAGTTGCACCTCTCAGCACATTAACATCCAAAAGGCTCTCTTTCGTGCGTCTATCAATTAACACGTAATCCAATAACGCTCTCTGGCCATCTCTCCTACTTTCATACGTATACTTATGTATATCTCGCTTTTTAAACTAGGTATTCCCAATAACCAGTCCTTTTTCAGCACATAAATCTACAAGCTCTTCACCATTTCATTTACAACACTGAACACCCCATGTATACCAATTATTCCCTCAACTGCCACATTACTCACCTTTGCATTCAAATCACCCATCACTATAACCCGGTCTCGTGCATCAAAACCACTAACACACTCATTTAGCTGCTCCCAAAACACTTGCCTCTCATGATCTTTCTTCTCATGCCCAGGTGCATATGCACCAATAATCACCCATCTCTCTTCATCAACTTTCAGTTTTACCCATATCAATCGAGAATTTACTTTCTTACATTCTATCACATACTCCCACATCTCCTGATTCAGGAGTAGTGCTACTCCTTCCCTTGCTCTTGTCCTCTCACTAACCCCTGACTTTACTCCCAAGACAAACCACTCTTCCCCTTTACCCTTTAGCTTCGTTTCACTCAGAGCCAAAACATCCAGGTTCCTTTCCTCAAACATACTACCTATCTCTCCTTTTTTCTCATCTTGGTTACATCCACACACATTTAGACACCCCAATCTGAGCCTTCGAGGAGGATGAGCACTCCTCGCGTGACTCCTTCTTCTGTTTCCCCTTTTAGAAAGTTAAAATACAAGTTAAAGTTAAAATATATATATATATATATATATATATATATATATATATATATATATATATATATATATATATATATATATATATATATATATATATGTATTCAAACTATTCGCCATTCCCCGCGTTAGGGAGGTAGCGTTAACAACAGAAGACTGGGTCTTTGAGGGAATATCTTCACCTGGCTCCCTTCTCTGTTCCTTCTTTTGAAAAAAATAAATAAAGAGAGGGAAGGATTTCCAGTCCCCCCCCCGCTCCCTCCCCTTTTAGTCGCCTTCTACGACACGCAGGGAATACTTGAGAAGTATTCTTTGTCTCCTATCCCCAGGGGATATATATATATATATATATATATATATATATATATATATATATATATATATATATATATATATATATATATATATATATATGTATATATATATATATATATATTTATATATATATATATAGTGTCCTCCATCCAGTCCATTAAGACAACTTTTTCTTCATCGGAGGAGTCTGCCCGTCTTTCCTGCTCGGTGAATCAGTTTCTTAACCAGCCTCCGTTACACTTCAGATACTTACCGGCAATCCGAGTACAATCAATGCACTTAGCCTTTAATTTTCTACATGGCATAGCTCACTCTGTCGTGGACAGGGCCTCTGAGAGGAATCTTATCTGGGGGTACAAGGTTTATTTCGGGTCCCCTTGCCTTCTCCATCAGTCATCTTGCTTTATCCACTGCAGTTTCATGCCATGAGCTTCGGGGCCAAAGTGTATGGAAGATGAGAGAAGGGTGGACTTGTGCCTCCTCTCCGATGATTTTCTGCATTTAAGGCCTTGTATTTCTATATTCCTTCCATGATAAATACAAATGAATATAAAACAAATATAGATTCCGGGACCCCCTTTAGAACCCGCGGTACCAGGTACGATGTACTCACTGCTCGACCTTCTTTCCCTAAACCCGTGTTGGCGGAAGCCTTACGTAAGATGACATGTGGCGAGGCGGCTGTAGTGGATGGTACTGTAGCTGAATTTCTTAAGATATCCGGTGACTGTGTGGTTGACTAGTTGGTTAGCATCTACAATGTGTGTATGGATCATGGTGAGGTGCCTGAGGTTCCTCATTAATACAAAGTGTGTGTGTGTGTGTGTGTGTGTGTGTGTGTGTGTGTGTGTGTGTGTGTGTGTGTGTGTGTGTGTGCGTGTCTGTGTGTTGGCTGTGATATAACCTAAACAAGACAAAGTGAGCCATGAGAACCTGCAGATGATAACTTGACAGTTCATGGTCATCCCACATAATCTACTCCTGGGGTAGGCACGGGTTTCCAACCAATCTGAGCCTCCGTCGTAACACGGGTTTCCAACCAATCTGAGCCTCCGTCGTAACACGGGTTTCCAACCAATCTCAGCCTCCGTCGTAACACGGGTTTCCAAACAATCTGAGCCTCCGTCGTAACACGGGTTTCCAAACAATCTCAGCCTCCGTCGTAACTCATAATCTTCAGAAAAATATGATTATCAGTTTCGTAGATTTGTTTTTGAACTTACTGAAGTTTCATGTGGCCAGGTGAAGAATGAATGATTATGAGAAAGGGTCAGAGAAGTCATATGCATCTTGCAAAATTGACTAAAGCAATGATGTATGCCACTACAGCCAATATTTGTCTCGTTCAGATTTTGAATATAATGATCTGTTTCTGTGGTGTTTGCGAGCAGAGTACTGTTGCTTAATGATTCCACTGTTTCTGTATGTTGGTGTACATTTCTGTATGGTAGTGTAAGTTTTTATATAGCAGTGTATGTTTCTGTATGGTAATGTATGTTTCTATAGTGGAGTGTATATTTCTGTATGGTTGTGTATGTTTTTGTAGGGTAGTGTATGTTCTGTGTGACAGTCCATGTTTCTGTGTGACAGTCCATGTTTCTGTGTGACAGTCCATGTTTCTGTGTGGCAGTCCATGTTTCTGCATGGCAGTTTGTTTCTGTATGTCAGTGTATGATTCTGTACGGAAGTGTATGTTTCTCTATGGCAGTGTATGTTTCTGTGTGGCAGTGTATGTTTCTGTATGGCAGTGTATGTTTCTGTATGGTAGTGTACGTTTCTGTATGGCAGTGTATGTTTCTTTATAGAAGTGTATGTTTCTGTATGGTAGTATATGTATCTGTGTGGCAGTGCATATTTCTGTGTAGCTGTGCATGTTTATGTATGGGAGTGTATGTTTCAATGTGGCAGTGTATGTTTCCCTTTGGATGTGTATCTTAATGTATGGCAGTTTATGTTTCTGTGTGACAGTGTTTCTCCGTGGTAGTGTATTTTTATGTATGACAGTGTATGTTTCTGTTTGACAGTGTATGTTTATGTATAGCAGTTTATGTTTCTGTGTAGCAGTGTGTTTCTCCCTGGTAGTGTATTTTTATGTATGACAGTGTATGTTTCTGTGCGACAGTGTATGTTTATGTATGGCAGTGTACGTTTCTGCATGGCAGTGTATGTTTCTGTACTTCAGTGCATATTTTTGTGCGGCAGTGTATGCTTTTGTGTGGTAGTGTATCTTACTGTACTTCAGTGTATGTTTTTGTGTGGCTGTGGATGTTTGTTTATAACAGTGGATGATTCTGTATGGCAGTGTACGTTTCTGCATGGTAGTGTATGGTTCTGTACTTCAGTGTACGTTTCTGCATAGTAGTGTATGTTACTGTACCTCAGTGTATGTTTTTGTTTGACAGTGTATATTTCTGTGTGGCATTGTATGTTTCTGTATGGCAATGTATGATTTTGTATGGCTGTGTATGTTTCTGTGTGGCACTGTTTTGCTGTATGGCGGCATATGTTTCTGTATGCCAGTGTTGTTTCTCTATGGCAGTGTATGTTTCTTTGTGGCAATGTATGTTTCTGTAATGCAGTTATGTTTCTCTGTAGCATTGTATGTTTCTGCGTGGCAGTGTATATCCCTGTTTGGTAGTGTATATTTCTGTATTGCAGTGTATGTTTCTGTGTGGCAGTGTATGTTTCTATATGGCATTGCATGTTTATGTATGGCAGTGTGAGTTCTTGTGTGGCATCGTATGCTTTCATATGGCAAGGTATATTTCTGTAAGGCAGTGTATGCTTCTATGAGACAGTGCATATTTCTGCATGTCAGTGTATTGTTCTGTTTGGCAGTGTATGTTTCCGTGTGACAGTGTATGTTTCTGCATGACAGTGTATATTTCTCTGTGGCAGAGTATGTTTGTGTGGGGCAGTGTATGTTTCTCTATAGCAGCGTATGTTTCTGTATTGCAGTGTATCTCTCTGTATGGTAATGTATGTTTCTGTGTGGCAGTGCATGTTTCCGTATGGAAGTGTATGTTTCTGCATGGCAATGTATGTTTCGGTGTGGCACTATATGTTGCTGTATGGCAGCATATGTTTCTGTATGACAGTGTATATTTCTGTATGGCAGTGTATGTTTCTGTGTGGCAATGTATGTTTCTGTATGTCAGTTTATGTTTCTCTGTAGCAGTGTATGTTTCTGCGTGGCAGCGTATGTTCCTGTAAGATGGTGTATATTTCTGTATAGCAGCGTATGTTTCTGTGTAGCAGTGAATGTTTCTGTGTGACATTTTATATTTCTGTATGACATTGCATGTTTATGTATGGCAGTGTGATTTCCTGTGTGGCATCGCATATTTTGATATGGCAGTGTATATTTCTGTTTGGCAGTGTATGCTTCTATGTGGCAGTGAATATTTCTGCATGGCAGCGTATGTTTCTGTGTGCCAGTGTATGTTTCTGCATGAAAGTGTATATTTCTCCGTGCTAGAGTATGTTTATGTGTGGCAGTGTATGCTTTTCTATAGCAATGTATGTTTCTGTATTGCAGTGTATCTTTTTGTATGGTAGTGAATGTTTCTGTGTGGCAGTGCATGTTTCTGTATGGGACTGTATGTTTTCTGTATGGGAGTGTATGTTTCTCTGTAGCAGGGTATATATCTGTATGGCAGTGAATGTTTTCGTGTGGCAGTGTATGTTTCTCCGCGGCTGTGTATGTTTCTGTATGGTAGTATATGCTTCTGTGTGGCAGTGTATGTTTCTGTGTGGCAGTTCATGTTCCTTTACTTCTATGTATGTTTTTGTTAGAGGGTGTATGTTTCTGTATGGTGATGTATGTTTCTGTGTGGCAGTGTATATTTCTGTATGGCAGCATATGTTTCTGCATGGTAGTGAATCTTTGTCTGGCATTGTATTTTTCTGTATGACAGTGTATGTTTCTATATCGCAGCTTATGTTTCTGTGTGGCAGTGTATGTTACTGTGTGGCAGTGAGTCTTTCTGTATGCTAGTGTATGTTTCTGTGTAGCAGCGGATATTTCTGTGTGGCAGTGTATGTTTCTGTGTGGCAGTGTATGTTTCTGTATGGCATTGTATGTTTCTATATGGCAGTGTGTGTTTCTGTTTGGCGTTGTATGTTTTTATATGACAGGGTATATTTCTGTATAGCTGTGTATGCTTTTGTGTGACAGTGTATGTTTTTGCATGGCAGTGCATGTTTCTGTTTGGCAGTGTATGTTTCTGTGTGCCAGTGTATATTTCTGTGTGCCAGTGTATGTTTTTGTATGATAGCGCATATTTATGTGTGGCTGAGTATGTGTCTGTGTGGCAGTGTGTTTTTCTATAGCAGTATATGTTTCTCTATACCAGTGTATGTTTCTGTATGGTGGTGTATGTTTCTGTATTGTAGTGTATGTATCTGCGTGGCAGTGTGCATTTCTCTCTGGTAGTGTCTTTTTTGTATGACAGTGTATGTTTCTGTATGGCAGTGTGTGTTTCTTTGTAGCAGAATATGTTTCTGTATGGTAATATATGTTTCTGTATGACAGTGTATGTTTCAGTTTGGCAATGTATGTGTCTGTATGGCAATTAATGTTTCTGTGCGGCAGTGTATGTTTTTGAACTTCAGTGTATGTTTTTGTGTGGCACTGTATATTTCTGTGTGGCAGTCCATGTTTCTCTATGGCAGTGTGTGGCAGTAGATGTTTGTATGTAACAGTGGATATTTCTGTATAACAGTGTATGTAGTGTTTACATCTGTATTTTAGCGTATGTTTTTGTCTGGCTGTGTATGTTTCTGCGTAGCAGTGTATGTTCCTGTTTGGTAGTGTATATTTCTGTATAGAAGTGTATGTTTCTGTGTGGCAGTGTATGTTTCTGTATGGCTTTGTATGTTTATGTATGGCAGTGTGAGTTCTTGTGTGGCATCGTATGCTTTAATATGGCAGGGTATATTTCTGTATGGCAGTGTATACTTCTATGTGGCAGTGTATATTTCCGCATGGCAGTGCATTTTTCTGTTTGGCATTGTATGCTTCCGTGTACCAGTGTATGTTTCTGTATGACAGTGTATATTTCTCTGTGGCATAGTATGTTTGTGTGGGGCAGTGTATGTTTCTGTATTGCAGTGTATCTTTCTGTATGGTAGTGTATGTTTCTGTGTGGCAATGCATGTTTCCGTATGGAAGTGTATGTGTCTGCATGGCAGTGTATGTTTCTCTGTAGCAGGGTATATTTCTGTATGGTAGTGAATGTTTCTGTGTGGTAGTGTATGTATATCTGTTGCAGTGTACGCTTCTGTATGGCACCATATGTTTCTGTGTGACAGTGTATGTTTCTATGTGGCAGTTCATGTTTCTTTACTTCAATGCATTTTTTTGTGTGGGAATGTATGTTTCTGTGTGGCAGTCTGTGTTTCTGTATAGCAGTGTATGTTTCTGTGTGGCACTGTATGTTGCTGTATGGCGGCATATGTTTCTGTATGGCAGTGTATATTTCTCTATGGCAGTGTATGCTTCTGTGTGGCAATGTATGTTTCTGTATGGCAGTTTATGGTTCTCTGTAGCAGTGTATGTTTCTGCGTGGATGCGTATATTCCCATATGGTATTGTATATTTCTGTATAGCAGTATATGTTTCTTTGTGGCAGTGTACGTTTCTTTGCGCAGTGTATGTTTCTGTATGGCATTGTATGTTCATGTATGTCAGTGTGAGTTTCTGTGTGCCATCGTATATTTTGATATGGCAGTGTATATTTCTGTATGTCAGTGTATGCTTCTATGTGGCAGTGAATATTTCTGCATGGCAACGTATGTTTCTGTTTGGCAGTTTATGTTTCTGTGTGCCAGTGTATGTTTCTGTATGAAGATGTATATTTCTGTGTGGTAGAGTATGTTTATGTGTGGCAGTGTATGTTTCTCTATAGCAGTGTATATTTCTGTATTGCAGTGTATCTTTCTGTATAGTCGTGTATGTTCCTGTGATGCAGTGCATGTTTCTGTATGGGATTGTATGTTTCTGTATGGGAGTGTATGTTTCTCTGTGGCAGGGTATATTTCTGTATGGCAGTGAATGGTTTTGCGTGGCAGTGTATGCTTCTCTGTGGCAGGGTATGTTTCTGCATGGCACTATTCGCTTCTGTGTGGCAGTGTATGTTTCTGTGTGGCAGTTCATGTTCCTTTACTTCAATGTATGTTTTTGTTAGGGGGTGTATTTTTCTGTATGGTGGTATATGTTTCTGTATGCCAGCGTATCCTTCTATGTGGTACTGTCTGTTTCTCTCTGGCAGTGTATGTTTCTGTATGAAAGTGTATGTTTCTGTATGGCGGTGTATCTTCTGTGTGGCACTGTATGTTTCTGTATGGCAGCATATGTTTCTGCATGGTAGTGAATCTTTCTGTCTGGCATTGTATGTTTCTGTATAGCAGTGCATGTTTCTGTGTGGCAATGTATGTTTCAGTGTGCCAGTGAATGTTTCTGTATGCTAGTATATGTTTCTATGTAGCAGCGGATGTTTCTGTGTGGCAGTGTATGTGTCTGTGTGGCTGTGAATCTTTCTGTATGCTAGTGAATGTTTCTGTGTAGCAGCGGATATTTCTGTGTCGCAGTGTAAGTTTCTGTGTGGCAGAGTATTTTTCTGTATGGCTTTGTTTGTTTCTGTATGGCAATGTGTCTTCCTGAGTGGCATTGTATGCTTTTATATGGCAGGGTATATTTCTGTATAGCTGTGTATGCCTCTGTGTGAGAGTGTATGTTTCTGCATGACAGTGTATTTTTCTGTTTGGCAGCGTATGTTTCTGTGTGCCAGTGTATATTTCTGTGTGCCAGTGTATATTTCTGTGTGCTAGTGTATATTTTTGTATGACAGTGTATATTTCTCTGTGGCTGAGTATGTTTCTGTGTGGGAGTGTGTGTTTCTCTATAGCAGTTTATGTTTCTCTATGGAAATGTATGTTTCTGTATGGTGGTGTATATTTCTATATGTTAGTGTCTGTTTCTTTATGGCAATGTATGTTTCTGTATGGAAGTGTACGTTTCTGTATGGCAGTGTATGTTTCTGTGTGGCAGTGTATGTTTCTGTATGGCAGTGTATGTTTCTGTATGCTGATGAATGTTTCTCTATGGCAGTGTATGTTTCTGTATGGAAGTGTATGTTTCTGTATGGTAGTGTATGTATCTGTGTGGCAGTGTGCATTTCTCTGTGGTAGTGTCTTTTTGTATGACAGTATATGTTTCTGTGCGGCAGTGTATGTTTCTGTATGGCAGTGTGTGTTTCTGTGTGGCAGTATATGATTCTGTATGGTAATGTATGTTTCTTTATGACAGTGTATGTTTCACTGTGGCAGTGTACGTTTCTGTATGGCAGCGTGTGTTTCTGTGTGGCAGTATATGATTCTGTATGGTAACGTATGTTTCTTTATGACAGTGTTTGTTTCACTGTGGCAGTGTACGTTTCTGTATGGCAGCGTGTGTTTCTGTGTGGTAGTATATGATTATGTATGGTAATGTATGTTTCTTTATGACAGTGTATGTTTCACTGTGGCAGTGTACGTTTCTGTATGGCAGTGTATGTTTCTGTGTGCCAGTGTGGTTTTGAACTTCAGTGTTTGTTTTTGCGTGACAATGTATATTTTTCTGTAGCAGTGTATATTTCTGTGTGGCAGTGGATGTTTGTTTGTAACAGTGGATGCTTTTGTATGGCAGCGTATGTTTCTGTATGACAGTGTGTTTCTGTATTTCAGCGTATGTTTTTGTGTGGCAGTGTATGTTTCTGTGTGGCAGTGTATGTTTTTGTACTTCAGTGTATGTTTTTGTGTGGCAGTGTATGTTTCTGTGTGGCATTGTATGTTCCTGTATGGCAGTGTATATTTTGTTTATGGCCGTGTATGTTTTTGTGTGGCTCTGTATGTTTCTGTATGGCGGCATATGCATCTGTATGGCAGTATTTCTTTCTGTATTGTAGTGTATTTTCATGTACTTCTATGTATGCTTTTGTGTGGCAGTGTATGCTTCTGTGTGGTAGTGTATGTTTCTGGACTTCATTGTATGTTTTTGTGTGGCAGTGTATGTTTCTGTGTGGCACTGTATGTTTCTGTATGGCGGCATATGTTTCTGTATGACAGTGTATGTTTCTGTTTGGCAGTGTATGTTTCTTTGTGGTAGGGTATGTTTCTGTATGGCAGTTTATGTTTCTGTGTGGAGGTGTATCTTTCTGTATGGCAGTTTATGTTTCTGTGTGGAGGTGTATCTTTCTGTGTGGCAGTTTATGTTTCTGTTCGGTAGCGTATAATTCTGTATAGCAGTGTATGTTCCCATGTGGCAGTGTATGTTTCTGTATGACATTGTATGTTCCTGTATGGCAGTGCGTGTTCCTGTGTGGCATTGTATGTTTTCATATGGCAGGGTATATTTCTGTATGGTAGTGTATGCTTCTATATGGCAATATATATTTCTACATGGCAGTGTATGCTTCTTATTGGCAGAGTATGTTTCTGAGTGGCAGTGTATGTTTCTGTGTGTCAATGTATGTGTCTGAATGACAGTGTATATATCTCTGCGACAGAGAATGTTTGTGTGGCAGCGTTTCTCTATAGCAGTGTATGTTTCTCTATTGCTGTGTATCTTTCTGTATGGCAGTGTATCTTTCTGTGTGGCACTGCATGTTTCTGTACTGTAGTGTATATTTCTGTATAGCAGTGTATGTTCCCATGTGGCAGAGTTTGTTTCTGTATGACATTGTACGTTCCAATATGGCAGTGCGTGTTCCTGTGTGGCATTGTATGTTTTCATATGGCAGGGAATATTTCTGTATGGTAGTGTATGCTTCTATATGGCAATGTATATTTCTACATGGCACTGTTTGCTTCTTACTGGCAGTGTAATTTTCTGAGCGGCAGTGTATATTTTTGTGTGCCAATGTATGTGTCTGAATGACAGTGTATATATCTCTGTGACAGAGTATGTTTCTGTGTGGCAGAATATGTTTCTTTATAGCAGTGTATGTTTCTGTATTGCTGTGTATCTTTCTGTATGGTAGTGTATATTTCTGTGTGGCGGTGTATATTTCTGTATGGGATTGTATGTCTGTATGGCAGTGTATGTTTTTCTTTGGCAGGGTATTTTTCTGCATGGCAGTGTTTGTTTATGTGTGGCAGTGTATGTTTATCTATGGCAGTGTATGTTTCTGTATGGCACTATATGATTCCGTGTAGCAGCGTATTTTTCTGTGTGGCATTGCATTTTCTGTACTTCTGCGTTCTCAACCACACTCCTTTTATTACCACATATCACTCTTACACTTTCATTACTTACCCGATCAAACCACATCACACCACAGATTGTCATCAAACATCTCATTTCCAACACATCCACCCTCCTCCACAATACCCTATCTACAGCCCACGCCTCGCAACCATATAACATTGTTGGAACCACTATTCCTTCAAACAAACCTATGTTTACTTTCCGAGATAATGTTCTCACCCTACACACATTCTTCAACACTCCCACAACTTTCGGCCCCTCCCCCAATCCTGTAACTCACTTCCGCTTCCATGGTTCCATCCGCTGCCAAATCCACTGCCAGATATCTAAAACACTTCACTTCCTCTAGTTTTTCTCCATTCAAACTTACCTCCCAATTGACTTGACCCTCAACCCTACTGTACCTAATAACCTTGCTCTTATTAACATTTACTCTCAGCTTTATTCTTTCACACACTTTACCAAACGCAGTCACCAGTTTTTGCAGTTTCTCACCCGAATCAGCCACAAGCGCTGTATCATCAGCGAACAAAAACTGGCTCACTTCCCAAGCCCTCTTATCCACAACAGACTGCATACTTGCCCCTCTCTCCAAAACTCTTGCATTCACCTCCCTAAGAACCCCATCCGTAAACGAATTATACAACCATAGAGACATCAGGCACCCTTACCGCAAACCGATTTTAACCGGGAATCAATCATTTTCTTCTTTTCCTACTCGTACACATACCTTACAACCTCGATAAAAACTTTTCACTACTTCTAGCGACTTGCCTCCCACATCATATACGCTTAATACCTTCTACAGAGCATCTTTATAAACTCTATCATATGCCTTCTCCAGATCCATAAATGCTACATACAAATCCATTTGTTTTTCTAAGTAATTCAAACATACGTTTTTCAAAGAAAACATCTTCTACCACTCAGAAACCACACTGCTCTTCCCCAATCTAATGCTCCGTATGTGCCTTCACTCTCTCGATCAATACCCTCTCACATGATTTCCCAGGAAAACTCAACAGACTTATAACTCTGAAATTTGAACACTCACCTTCATCCATTTGCCTCTATACAATGGCACTATGCATGCAATCCGCTAATCCTCAGGCACTTCACCATGAGCCATACATACATTGAATATCCTCACCAGCCACTCAACAACATAGTCACCCCCTCTTTTTAATATTTTCCTCTGCAATACCATCCAAACCCGCCGCCTTCCCGGCTTTCGTCTTCCGCAAAGTTTTCATTACCTATTGTCTGTGCGCCAAACCATTCTCCCTGACCCTCTAACTTCGCACACCACCTCAAAAAAACACCCTATATCTGCCACTCTATCCTCTAAAACATTCAACAAACCTTCAAAACACTCATCCCATCTCCTTTTAACATCACCACTCCTTGTTATTACCTCCCCATTAGCCCCTTCACCGATGTGTATATATATATATATATATATATATATATATATATATATATATATATATATATATATATATATATATATATATATATATATATATATACAAATATATATATATATATATATATATATATATATATATATATATATATATATATATATATATATATATATATATATATATATATATATATATATATATATATAGAAGCAGTGAAAACTTTTTATCGAGGATGTAAGGCATGTGTACGTGTAGGAAGAGAGAAAAGTGATTGGTTTTCAGTGAATGTAGGTTTGCGGCAGGGGTGTGTGATGTCTCCATGGTTGTTTAATTTGTTTATGGATGGGGTTGTTAGGGAGGTGAATACAAGAGTTTTGGAAACAGGGGCAAGTATGCAGTCTGTTGGGGATGGGAGAGCTTGGGAAGTGAGTCAGTTGTTGTTCGCTGATGATACAGCGCTGGTGGCTGATTCATGTGAGAAACTGCAGAAGCTGGTGACTGAGATTGGTAAAGTGTGCGAAAGAAGAAAGTTAAGAGTAAATGTGAATAAGAGCAAGGTTATTAGGTACAGTAGGGATGAGGGTCAAGTCAATTGGGAGGTAAGTTTGAATGGAGAAAATCTGGAGGAAGTAAAGTGTTTTAGATATCTGGGAGTGGATCTGGCAGCGGATGGAACCATGGAAGCGGAAGTGAATCATAGGGTGGGAGACGGGGCGAAAATCCGGGGAGCCTTGAAGAATGTGTGGAAGTCGAGAACATTATCTCGGAAAGCAAAAATGGGTATGTTTGAAGGAATAGTGGTTCCAACAATGTTGTATGGTTGTGAGACGTGGGCTATGGATAGAGTAGTGCGCAAGAGGGTGGATGTGCTGGAAATGAGATGTTTGAGGACAATATGTGGTGTGAAGTGGTTTGATCGAGAAAGTAATGTAAGGGTAAGAGAGATGTGTGGAAATAAAACAAGCGTGGTTGAGAGAGCAGAAGAGGGTGTCTTGAAATGGTTTGGTCACATGGAGAGAATGAGTGAGGAAAGATTGACCAAGAGGATATATGTGTCGGAGGTGGAGGGAACGAGGAGAAGTGTGAGACCAAATTGGAGGTGGAAAGATGGAGTGAAAAAGATTTTGAGTGACCTGAACATGCAGGAGGTTGAAAGGCGGGCAAGGGATAGAACGAATTGGATCGATGTGGTATACCGGGGTGGAAGTGCTGTCAATGGATTGAATCAGGGCACGTGAAGCGTCTGGGGTAAACCATGGAAAGTTGTGTGGGGCCTGGATGTGGAAAGGGAGCTGTGGTTTCGGGCCTTATTACATGACAGCTAGAGACTGAGTGTAAACGAATGGTTCCTTTGTTGTCTTTTCGTAGCGCTACCTCGCACACATGAGGGGGAGGGGGATGTTATTTCCATGTGTGGCGAGGTGGCAATGGGAACGAATAAAGAGAGACAGTGTGAATTGTGTGCATGTGTATATATGTATATGTCTGTGTTTGTATACATATGTGTACATTGAGATGTATGGGTATGTACATTTGCGTGTGGGGACGTGTATGTATACACATGTGTATGGGGATGGGTTGGGCCATTTCTTTCGTCTGTTTCCTCGCGCTACCTCGCAAACGCGGGAAACACCGACAAAGCAAGAAAAAAGAATATATATATATATATATATATATATATATATATATATATATATATATATATATATATATATATGAGATGTTTGAGGACAATGTGTGGTGTGAGGTGGTTTGATCGAGTAAGTAACGTAAGGGTAAGAGAGATGCGTGGAAATAAAAAGAGCGTGGTTGAGAGAGCAGAAGAGGGTGTTTTGAAATGGTTTGGGCACATGGAGAGAATGAGTGAGGAAAGATTGACCAAGAGGATATATGTGTCGGAGGTGGAGGGAACGAAGAGAAGTGGGAGACCAAATTGAGGTGGAAAGATGGAGTGAAAAAGATTTTGTGTGATCGGGACCTGAACATGCAGGAGGGTGAAAGGAGGGCAAGGAATAGAGTGAATTGGATCGATGTGGTATACCGGGGTTGACGTGCTGTCAGTGGATTGAATCAGGGCATGTGAAGCGTCTGGGGTTAATATATATATATATATATATATATATATATATATATATATATATATATATATATATATATATATATATATATATATAACAGTCAGTTGATATACATCGAAGAGACGAAGCTAGGACGCCATTTGGTAAACATGTGACTGTTATATTCCTCTTTTGTGTCTCCCCTGATGATGTGATTATTACACGAAAGTGCACTTGGGAACTTTTCGGGTTTCATTTTACCCATGGACTCATAGGAATATCTTGATCACGCGCAAAATTGTGATCCTTTCCAATATATATATATATATATATATATATATATATATATATATATATATATATATATATATATATATATATATATATATATATATTTTTCTTTTTTTTGGCTTTGTCGCTGTCTCCCGCGTTTGCGAGGTAGCGCAAGGAAACAGACGAAAGAAATGGCCCAACCCACCCCCATACACATGTATATACATACGTCCACACACGCAAATATACATACCTACACAGCTTTCCATGGTTCACCCCAGACGCCTCACATGCCCTGATTCAATCCACTGACAGCACGTCAACCCCGGTATACCACATCGATCCAATTCACTCTATTCCTTGCCCTACTTTCACCCTCCTGCATGTTCAGGCCCCGATCACACAAAATCTTTTTCACTCCATCTTTCCACATCCAATTTGGTCTCCCACTTCTCCTCGTTCCCTCCACCTCCGACACATATATCCTCTTGGTCAATCTTTCCTCACTCATTCTCTCCATGTGCCCAAACCATTTCAAAACACCCTCCTCCGCTCTCTCAACCACGCTCTTTTTATTTCCACACATCTCTCTCACCCTTGCGTTACTTACTCGATCAAACCACCTCACACCACACATTGTCCTCAAACATCTCATTTCCAGCACACCCATCCTCCTGCGCACAACTCTATCCATAGCCCACGCCTCGCAACCATACAACATTGTTGGAACCACTATTCCTTCAAACATACCCATTTTTGCTTTCCGAGATAATGTTCTCGACTTCCACACATTCTTCAAGGCTCCCAGAATTTTCGCCCCCTCCCCCACCCTATGATCCACTTCCGCTTCAATGGTTCCATCCGCTGCCAGATCCACTCCCAGATATCTAAAAAACTTTACTTCCTCCAGTTTTTCTCCATTCAAACTTACCTCCCAATTGACTTGACCCTCAACCCTACTGTACCTTATAACCTTGCTCTTATTCACATTTACTCTTAACTTTCTTCTTTCACACACTTTACCAAACTCAGTCACCAGCTTCTGCAGTTTCTCACATGAATCAGCCACCAGCGCTGTATCATCAGCGAACAACAACTGACTCACTTCCCAAGCTCTCTCATCCCCAACAGACTTCATCCTTGCCCCTCTTTCCAAAACTCTTGCATTCACCTCCCTAACAACCCCATCCATAAACAAATTAAACAACCATGGAGACATCACACACCCCTGCCGCAATCCTACATTCACTGAGAACCATATATATATATATATATATATACATATATATATATATATATATATATATATATATATATATATATATATATATATATATATATATATATATATATATATATATATGAATATATCTATATTTATTTATTTTGCTTTGTCGCTGTCTCCCGCGTTTGCGAGGTAGCGCAAGGAAACAGATGAAAGAAATGGCCCAACCCACCCCCATACACATGTATATACACAAACGTCCACACACGCAAATATACATACCTATACATCTCAATGTACACATATATATACACACACAGACACATACATATATACCCATGCACACAATTCACACTGTCTGCCTTTATTCTTTCCCATCGCCACCTCGCCACACATGGAATACCATCCCCCTCCCCCCTCATGTCTGCGGGGTAGCGCTAGGAAAAGACAACAAAGGCCTCATTTCGTTCACACTCAGTCTCTAGCTGTCATGCAATAATGCCCGAAACCACAGCTCCCTTTCCACATCCAGGCCCCACACAGCTTTCAATGGTTTACCCCAGACGCTTCACATGCCCTGATTCAATCCACTGACAGCACGTCAACCCCGGTATACCACATCGATCCAATTCACTCTATTCCTTGCCCGCCTTTCACCCTCCTGCATGTTCAGGCCCCGGTCACTCAAAATCTTTTTCACTCCACCTTTCCACCTCCAATTTGGTCTCCCACTTCTCCTCGTTCACTCCACCTCCGAGACATATATCCTCTTGGTCAATCTTTCCTCACTCATTCTCTCCATGTACCCAAACCATTTCAAAACACCCTCTTCTGCTCTCTCAACAACACTCTTTTTATTTCCACGCATCTCTCTTACCCTTACATTACTTACTCGATCAAACCACCTCACACCACATATTGTCCTCAAACATCTCATTTCCAGCACATCCACCCTCCTGCGCACAACTCTATCCATAGCCCACGCCTCGGAGCCATACAACATTGTTGGAACCACTATTCCTTCAAACATACCCATTTTTGCTTTCCGAGATAATGTTCTCGGCTTCCACACATTCTTCAAGGCTCCCCGGATTTTCGCCCCCTCCCCCACCCTATGATTCACTTCCGCTTCCATGGTTCCATCCGCTGCCAGATCCACTCCCAGATATCTAAAACACTTTACTTCCTACAGTTTTTCTCCATTCATACTTACCTCCTAATTGACTTGACCCTCAACCCTACTGTACCTAATAACCTTGCTCTTATTCACATTTACTCTTAACTTTCTTCTTTCACACACTTTACCAAACTCAGTCACCAGCTTCTGCAGTTTCTCACATGAATCAGCCACCAGCGCTGTATCATCAGCGAACAACAACTGACTCACTTCCCAAGCTCTCCCATCCCCAACAGACTGTATACTTGCCCCTCTTTCCAAAACTCTTGTATTCACCTCCCTAACAACCCCATCCATAAACAAATCAAACAACCATGGAGACATCACACAACCCTGCCGCAAACCTACATTCACTGAGAACCAATCACTTTCCTCTCTTCCCACACGTACACATGCCTTACATCCTCGATAAAAACTTTTCACTGCTACAAACAACTTGCCACCCACACCATATATTCTTAATACCTTCCACAGAGCATCTCTATCAAATCTATCATATGCCTTCTCCAGATCCATATATATATATATATATATATATATATATATATATATATATATATATATATATATATATATATATATATATATATATATATATATATATATATTCATTTTGCTTTGTCGCTGTCTCTAGCGTTAGCGATGTAACGCAAAGAAACAGACGAAAGAATGGCCCAACCCACCCACATGTACATACATACACGTCCACACACGCAAATATTCATACCTATACATCTCAATGTACACATATATATACACACACACAGGCATATACATACATACACATGTACATAATTTATACTGTCTGCCTATATTTATTCCCATCGCCACCCTACCGCACATGGAATAACCACCCCCGCCCCTCTCATGTGTGCAAGGTAGAGCCAGGAAAAGACAACAAAGGCCCCATTCGTTCACACTCAGTCTCTAGCTGTCAAGTAATAATGCACCGAAACCACAGCTCCCTTTCCACATCCAGGCCACACAGAACTTTCCATGGTCTACCCCAGACGCTTCACATGCCCTGATTCAATCCACTGACAGCACGTCAACCCCGGTATACCACATCGATCCAATTCACTCTATTCCTTGCCCGCCTTTCACCCTCCTGCATGTTCAGGCCCCGGTCACTCAAAATCTTTTTCACTCCACCTTTCCACCTCCAATTTGGTCTCCCACTTCTCCTCGTTCACTCCACCTCCGAGACATATATCCTCTTGGTCAATCTTTCCTCACTCATTCTCTCCATGTACCCAAACCATTTCAAAACACCCTCTTCTGCTCTCTCAACAACACTCTTTTTATTTCCACGCATCTCTCTTACCCTTACATTACTTACTCGATCAAACCACCTCACACCACATATTGTCCTCAAACATCTCATTTCCAGCACATCCACCCTCCTGCGCACAACTCTATCCATAGCCCACGCCTCGGAGCCATACAACATTGTTGGAACCACTATTCCTTCAAACATACCCATTTTTGCTTTCCGAGATAATGTTCTCGGCTTCCACACATTCTTCAAGGCTCCCCGGATTTTCGCCCCCTCCCCCACCCTATGATTCACTTCCGCTTCCATGGTTCCATCCGCTGCCAGATCCACTCCCAGATATCTAAAACACTTTACTTCCTACAGTTTTTCTCCATTCATACTTACCTCCTAATTGACTTGACCCTCAACCCTACTGTACCTAATAACCTTGCTCTTATTCACATTTACTCTTAACTTTCTTCTTTCACACACTTTACCAAACTCAGTCACCAGCTTCTGCAGTTTCTCACATGAATCAGCCACCAGCGCTGTATCATCAGCGAACAACAACTGACTCACTTCCCAAGCTCTCCCATCCCCAACAGACTGTATACTTGCCCCTCTTTCCAAAACTCTTGTATTCACCTCCCTAACAACCCCATCCATAAACAAATCAAACAACCATGGAGACATCACACAACCCTGCCGCAAACCTACATTCACTGAGAACCAATCACTTTCCTCTCTTCCCACACGTACACATGCCTTACATCCTCGATAAAAACTTTTCACTGCTACAAACAACTTGCCACCCACACCATATATTCTTAATACCTTCCACAGAGCATCTCTATCAAATCTATCATATGCCTTCTCCAGATCCATATATATATATATATATATATATATATATATATATATATATATATATATATATATATATATATATATATATATATATATATATATATATATATATATATATATATATTCATTTTGCTTTGTCGCTGTCTCTAGCGTTAGCGATGTAACGCAAAGAAACAGACGAAAGAATGGCCCAACCCACCCACATGTACATACATACACGTCCACACACGCAAATATTCATACCTATACATCTCAATGTACACATATATATACACACACACAGGCATATACATACATACACATGTACATAATTTATACTGTCTGCCTATATTTATTCCCATCGCCACCCTACCGCACATGGAATAACCACCCCCGCCCCTCTCATGTGTGCAAGGTAGAGCCAGGAAAAGACAACAAAGGCCCCATTCGTTCACACTCAGTCTCTAGCTGTCAAGTAATAATGCACCGAAACCACAGCTCCCTTTCCACATCCAGGCCACACAGAACTTTCCATGGTCTACCCCAGACGCTTCACATGCCCTGGGTCAATCCATTGACAGCACGTCGACCCCGGTATACCACATCGTTCCAATTTACTCTATTCCTTGCACGCCTTTCACCCTCTTGCATGTTGAGGCCCCGATCACTCAAAATCTTTTTCACTCAATCTTTCCACCTCCAATTTGGTCTCCCACTTCCCCTCGTTCCCTCCACCTCCGACACATATATCCTCTTGGTCAATCTTTCCTTACTCATTCTCTCCATGCAACCAAACCATTTCAAAACACCCTCTTCTGCTCTTTCAAACACACTCTTTTTTTTTCCACACATCTCTCTTACCCTTCCATTACTTACTCGATCAAACCACCTCACACCACATATTGTCCTCAAACATCGCATTTCCAGCACATCCACCCTCCTCCGCACAACTCTATCCATAGCTCACGCCTCGCAACCATACAACATTGTTGGAACCACTACTCCTTCAAGCATACCTATTTTTGCTTTCCGAGATAATGTTCTCGACTTCCACACATTCTTCAAGGCTCCCAGAATCTTCGCCCCATCCCCCACCCTATGATCCACTTCCGCTTCCATGGTTCCATCCGCTGCCAGATCCACTCCCAAATATCCAAAACACTTTACCTCCTCCAGTTTTTCTCCATCAAACTTACCTCCCAATTGACTTGACCCTCAACCCTACTGTACCTAATAACCTTGCTCTTATTCACATTTACTCTTAACTTTCTACTTTCACACACTTTACCAAACTCAGTCACCAGCTTCTGCAGTTTCTCACATGAATCAGCCACCAGCGCTGTATCATCAGCGAACAACAACTGACTCACATCCCAAGCTCTCTCATCCACAACAGACTGCATAATTGCTCCTCTTTCCAAAACTCTTGCATTCACCTCCCTAACAACCCCATCCATAAACAAATTAAACAACCATGGAGACATCACATACCCCTGCCGCAAACCTATATTCATTGAGAACCAATCACTTTCCTCTCATACTACACGTACACATGCCTTACATCCTCGATAAAAACTTTTCACTGCTTCTAACAACTTGCCTCCCACACCATATATTCTTAATACCTTCCACAGAGCATCTCTATCAACTCTATCATATGCCGTCTCCAGATCCATAAATGCTACGTACAAATCCATTTGCTTTTCTAAGTATTTCTCAAATACATTCTTCAAAGCAAACAGCTGATCCACACATCCTCTACCACTTCTGAAACCACACTGCTCTTCCCCAATCTGATGCTCTGTACATGCCTTCACCCTCTCAATCAATACCCTCCCATATAATTTACCAGAATACTCAACAAACTTATACCTCTGTAATTTGAGCACTCACTCTTATCCCCTTTGCCTTTGTGCAATGGCACTATGCAAGCATTCCGCCAATCCTCAGGCACCTCACCATGAGTCATACATACATTAAATAACCTTACCAACCAGTCAATAATACAGTCACCCCCTTTTTTAATAAATTCCACTGCAATACCATCCAAACCTGCTGCCTTGCCGGCTTTCATCTTCCGCAAAGCTTTACTACCTCTTCTCTGTTTACCAAATCATTTTCCCTAACCCTCTCACTTTGCACACCACCTCGACCAAAACACCCTATATCTGCCACTCTATCATCAAACACATTTAACAAACCTTCAAAATACTCCATCTCCTTTTCACATCACCACTACTTGTTATCACCTCCCCATTAGCGCCCTTCACTGAAGTTCCCATTTGCTCCCTTGTCTTACGCTCTTTATTTACCTCCTTCCAGAACATCTTTTTATTCTCCCTAAAATTTAATGATACTCTCACCCCAACTCTCATTTGCCCTCTTTTTCACCTCTTGCACCTTTCTCTTGACCTCCTGTCTCGTTCTATTATACATCTCCCACTCAGCTGCATTTTTTCCCTGCAAAAATCGTCCAAATGCCTCTCTCTTCTCTTTCACTAATAATCTTACTTCTTCATCCCACCACTCACTACCCTTTCTAATCAACCCACCTCCCACTCTTCTCATGCCACAAGCAACTTTTGCGCAATCCATCACTGATTCCCTAAATACATCCCATTCCTCCCCCACTCCCCTTACTTCCATTGTTCTCACCTTTTTCCATTCTGTACTCAGTCTCTCCTGGTACTTCCTCACACAAGTCTCCTTCCCAAGCTCACTTACTCTCACCACCCTCTTCACCCCAACATTCACTCTTCTTTTCTGAAAACCCATACAAATCTTCACCTTAGACTCCACAAGATAATGATCAGACATCCCTCCAGTTGCACCTCTCAGCACATTAACATCCAAAAGTCTCTCTTTCACGCGTCTGTCAATTAACACGTAATCCAATAACGCTCTCTGGCCATCTCTCCTACTTACATACGTATACTTATGTATATCTCGCTTTTTAAACCAGGTATTCCCAATCACCAGTCCTTTTTCAGCACATAAATCTACAAGCTCTTCACCATTTCCATTTACAACACTGAACACCCCATGTATACCAATTATTCCCTCAACTGATACATTACTCACCTTTGCATTCAAATCACCCATCAGTATAACCCGGTCTCGTGCATCAAAACCACTAACACACTCATTCAGCTGCTCCCAAAACACTTGCCTCTCATGATCTTTCTTCTCATGCCCAGGTGCATATGCACCAATAATCACCCATCCCTCTCCATCAATTTTCAGTTTTACCCATATTAATCGAGAATTTACTTTCTTACATTCTATCACATACTCCCACAACTTCTGTTTCAGGAGTAGTGCTACTCCTTCCCTTGCTCTTGTCCTCTCACTAACCCCTGACTTTACTCCCAAGACATTCCCAAACCACTCTTCCCCTTTACCCTTGAGCTTCGTTTCACTAAGAGCCAAAACATCCAGGTTCCTTTCCTCAAACATACTACCTATCTCTCCTTTTTTCACATCTTGGTTACATCCACACACATTTAGACACCCCAGTCTGCGCCTTCGAGGAGGATGAGCACTCCCCGCGTGACTCCTTCTGTTTCCCATTTTAGAAAGTTAAAAAATACAAGGAGGGGAGGATATATATATATATATATATATATATATATATATATATATATATATATATATATATATATATATATATATATATATATATATATATATATATATATATACATATATTATCCCTGGGGATAGGGGAGAAAGAATACTTCCCACGTATTCCCTGCGTGTCGTAGAAGGCGACTAAAAGGGAAGGGTGCGGGGGGCTGGAAATCCTCCCCTCTCAATTTTTTTTTTTTTTTCCCAAAGGAAGGAACAGAGAAGGGGGCCGAGTAAGGATATTCCCTCAGAGGCCCAGTCCTCTTTCTTAACGCTACGTCGCTGAGGCGGGAAATGGCGAACAGTATGAAAGAAAAGACAAGGGAGCAAATGGGAACTTCGGTGAAGGGCGCAAGTGGGGAGGTGATAACAAGTAGTGGTGATGTGAGAAGGAGATGGAGTGAGTATTTTGAAGGTTTGTTGAATGTGTTTGATGATAGAATGGCAGATATAGGGTGTTTTGGTCGAGGTGGTGTGCAAAGTGAGAGGGTTAGGGAAAATGATTTGGTAAACAGAGAAGAGGTAGTGAAAGCTTTGCGGAAGATGAAAGCCGGCAAGGCAGCAGGTTTGGATGGTATTGCAGTGGAATTTATCAAAAAAGAGGGTGACTGTATTGTTGACTGGTTGGTAAGGTTATTTAATGTATGTATGACTCATGGTGAGGTGCCTGAGGATTGGCGGAATGCTTGCATAGTGCCATTGTACAAAGGCAAAGGGGATAAGAGTGAGTGCTCAAATTACAGAGGTATAAGTTTGTTGAGTATTCCTGGTAAATTATATGGGAGGGTATTGATTGAGAGGGTGAAGGCATGTACAGAGCATCAGATTGGGGAAGAGCAGTGTGGTTTCAGAAGTGGTAGAGGATGTGTGGATCAGGTGTTTGCTTTGAAGAATGTATGTGAGAAATACTTAGAAAAGCAAATGGATCTGTATGTAGCATTTATGGATCTGGAGAAGGCATATGATAGAGTTGATAGAGATGCTCTGTGGAAGGTATTAAGAATATATGGTGTGGGAGGAAAGTTGTTAGAAGCAGTGAAAAGTTTTTATCGAGGATGTAAGGCATGTGTACGTGTAGGAAGAGAGGAAAGTGATTGGTTCTCAGTGAATGTAGGTTTGCGGCAGGGGTGTGTGATGTCTCCATGGTTGTTTAATTTGTTTATGGATGGGGTTGTTAGGGAGGTAAATGCAAGAGTTTTGGAAAGAGGGGCAAGTTTGAAGTCTGTTGGGGATGAGAGAGCTTGGGAAGTGAGTCAGTTGTTGTTCGCTGATGATACAGCGCTGGTGGCTGATTCATGTGAGAAACTGCAGAAGCTGGTGACTGAGTCTGGAAAAGTGTGTGGAAGAAGAAAGTTAAGAGTAAATGTGAATAAGAGCAAGGTTATTAGGTACAGTAGGGTTGAGGGTCAAGTCAATTGGGAGGTGAGTTTGAATGGAGAAAAACTGGAGGAAGTGAAGTGTTTTAGATATCTGGGAGTGGATCTGGCAGCGGATGGAACCATGGAAGCGGAAGTGGATCATAGGGTGGGGGAGGGGGCGAAAATCCTGGGGGCCTTGAAGAATGTGTGGAAGTCGAGAACATTATCTCGGAAAGCAAAAATGGGTATGTTTGAAGGAATAGTGGTTCCAACAATGTTGTATGGTTGCAAGGCGTGGGCTATGGATAGAGTTGTGCGCAGGAGGATGGATGTGCTGGAAATGAGATGTTTGAGGACAATGTGTGGTGTGAGGTGGTTTGATCGAGTGAGTAACGTAAGGGTAAGAGAGATGTGTGGAAATAAAAAGAGCGTGGTTGAGAGAGCAGAAGAGGGTGTTTTGAAGTGGTTTGGGCACATGGAGAGGATGAGTGAGGAAAGATTGACCAAGAGGATATATGTGTCGGAGGTGGAGGGAACAAGGAGAAGAGGGAGACCAAATTGGAGGTGGAAAGATGGAGTGAAAAAGATTTTGTGTGATCGGGGCCTGAGCATGCAGGAGGGTGAAAGGAGGGCAAGGAATAGAGTGAATTGGAGCGATGTGGTATACCGGGGTTGACGTGCTGTCAGTGGATTGAATCAAGGCATGTGAAGCGTCTGGGGTAAACCATGGAAAGCTGTGTAGGTATGTATATTTGCGTGTGTGGACGTATGTATATACATGTGTATGGGGGGAGTTGGGCCATTTCTTTCGTCTGTTTCCTTGCGCTACCTCGCAAACGCGGGAGACAGCGACAAAGTATAATAAATATAAAAAATATATATATATATATATATATATATATATATATATATATATATATATATATATATATATATATATATATATATATCAGAAAAAGGGGGTTGATATATCAAATAAATAGGTAAATAATGATAATAAATATCCTGCTTCCATTGCCTAGCGTCAGATACAGAATGTTGTAGTGTTTTGAGTGTACAGTAATGCTGGCCGACATTTTGAGGAAATGTCGATGCAATGATGGAATGTTTATTTTTGTCTGAAAGCAAGAAAATTAAAAAGGGAAAATCAATCTCCGGTAAATCTAGAAAATTAAGAGAAATGGTTTACGTTTTTTGATAATCTAATGTATAAGGGTAGGAAAGTATACATATGATTTGGAATACGTTGATTCAAAGTAAATATTGTAATAAGGCAGAAAAATAAGTGAAACTGAATGTTCAATACAGTATTATTAACAGTGCTAAAACAGACAAGATGGCATTACACACTTATGTGCATCCTCATTGGTAACTTAGGGAATATTATATATCATTACATGGATAAGTTGGTGTCTCACTCATGTTATATGAAGTGTCAAATATAATCATACAATCTCTTATACACCAGCATAAGCACTAGTACTAAACTAAGACATGTAAAGCCTCTGACCACTAAACTACAACATACAACCCCACAGGAAACTCTACAACCAACATTTCTCTTAGCAAACCAAACATTAGCGAACATTCCAGCGTACATATCCTAAACACATAAAGGCAGTTGATATTCCAACAGATCTCTCACTAATACAGCAATAGGTCTACGGTCTGAACATTGCACATTTTACTAACACAAAGAAAATGTGTTGTCTTATGAACCAATAATGTGAGCAGTGTAAGAAACTTAGGCGAACAAGAAAGATAGGATACACAGCAAATGGCCACAACTAAATGAAGATATACAAAGGGTAAAAGTGGATATGAAAACTTATCACCGCCAGAACTGGATGAACAAGAGCCAATACCGAGAGAGTATGAACGATTGACTTCGACGATATGAACGTTAACTTCTAGCAGAAAAGAGTTTCTTATATACTCCTTTCTTAGACAACAGACTCATTATTTGATTTGGTTTGAAAAACGACCGTTTACTGTGCATTGGCACATATGTTCCTCTACTCCTTTGATACTAAGACTAGTCCAGGCGGCCTCCATATCGTTGTCACCGACGATATCGTCCAAGATTTGTCCGTCAAGAGCATGCGAAAATCATTGGAATTTGCAAGGCTATAATCTGGTGTTTTTTGCGACTTTCATGTTGAGCAGAATGACTCGCAGTAATGAAATTTAGCTTAAAAATAATTTGCTCTAAATCACTTAAACAAAACTTTTCCTCAACTTCAGCATGATCAACGAGACTATCGTTTGTAGGTATCACTAAATCTCATATGTTCTTCTCACGAACAGGTTTTTCATGTATTTGTGTCAGGACAATATCAAGCAAATATCAGCAGAGTTAGCGTCCGGAACTACTGCAGAGGGATTCCTCCCACTCAGATACCGGGATGTTAAATCTTGTAGGATCGAATCTTGTTCCTCACAGATTTCTGCTAACTTGATCTATGCCTTTCGTCTATCTCTGAATGTCTCTGTAACGAGCCTATTAACTACACCTATTATCATTTTCCTGTGAAACTTATCTTGAATTTCTACAAATACGAAGTCGATCTTATCAACAGCAACGACATCATTCATCACAGGAGGGAGATGGGCTTTAACAAAGAGCAAGATACCGCCGCTTGCTTTATTCTTGCTATATCTGCTACATACAGCATACCCAGGAACTGCGTAATCCCTATCCTTGATATCAACCAAGATCCAGATATATCAACCGTATCATAATTGTCTTGCAGTGCAGTTGTCTCTATGGTGATGAACCTGGAATGTTGGTCTTTTATGATGAACATATCATGTTTTGTGTCGTGATGAAGTTTTTCTATGATGAACATGAGATGGTTTTCTATGGCGATGGCATGTTGTTCTATGATAAACATGAGATGGTTTTCTATGGTGATGGGATGTTGTTCCATGATAATGAACGTGGGATGTTGTTGTGTGGTGATGAGACTGGGATATTGTTGTATGGTGATGAACCGGTGTAACATAATGTATAACCATCTCAAACCTTCCTGTTCTTTCCTGACGTATTAGCGCGGCCCGTGCGAACTGCTTACTTAGCCATTATGAGGTGACTGAGGAGATGAGGGGTTATGTTGAAGGCTTTAGTCTTATGATAAGATTGGAGAAATTTCTGTTGGGTCTTAAAAATGGTTTAATGGTTACATCTTAGAGGAACACGAATGTGAATGTAAAGTACGTTTCGATAATGTTAGGATACTTTCTCGAGGCTTCGAACGGTCCGAAACACACATCGAGAGTGGGAAGTTCGTATATAGTGTACCTTAGTCACGACGTAGCGAGGGCACTGGCATTCAGTTCCAGTTCGAATAATTACTTTTCATTCATAACAAACTGAAAAAATTCTTAAGCTCTAAGAATGATAAGCCCTTTTACAGCGATGGTTCCCTTCTAGAAAGATGCCTGGGACGATGACCTGATGCTAACTACTGCAGCGTGTGACAAGAAGCGAGGTGTTGTGGTGTAATATGGTGCAAGACGCTGCTGGTGTGTGATGTTGCAAGATAATATTTTGTCACGAAGCAAGGGGCATGATCAACATTCCAAAGACTGCCGCCTAGAAGATAGGTGTGTTGTATAGGTACCTTAATTAATTAAGTTTCACCCAAGTATTAAGTACTGCTCACAAAGCTTAGGTGGCTTCTCCTCCACCTCTGTAATTAACAAAATAAAAGCTTCTTGTGTCATTAATTCTTTGGAATAACTTCTCAACCATCTCCATCCGTATGCCGCAGTGTTGCTACCATCTCACTTTTCTAAAAGTTTTATTTTGGCCATTGTTCTCGTGAGCTTCTAATTGTGCCTCTGCTCCTAAGGCTTAGACGTGAGGCACGCAGCTGGCTGCTGCTTCCCTTAAATTCTGTGAGGAGGCCGACCACTTAAGATTTGACCGTTATGATAACTTTTTCTTCTTTCATACAGCTAAGCTTTGGAATTTTCTTCCTCCTTTTCTCATTCCTTCTTCGCATAACCTTTCTATCTTTAAAAGCTGGGTATACAAACACTTGGTATGGATGGCAAGAGATGGGTGATCATTGGTGCTTATGAACCTGACCACGAGAAGAAAGATCTTGGGAGGCAAGTGTTTTAGGAGCAGCTAGAGTGAGTGTGTCAGCAGTTTTGGGGCACTAGTCTGGGTATTAATGATGGGTGATTCAAATGCGAAGGTGAGTAATGTGGCAGTTGAGGCTATAATTGGTTTGCATGAGGTATTCAGTGTTATGGATCGAGATGGTGAAGAGCTTGTGGACCTATGTGCTAAAAAGAAACTGTTGATTGGGAATACCTGGTTTAAAAAGAGATATATGTAAGTATACCTATGTCAGTAGGAGAAATAGTCATAGGCATTGTTGAATTTCGTATTACTTGATATGCTTATCAAGGGAGAATTTTGGATGTAAATGTGTTGAAATGGGCAGCTGGTGGGATATCTTATCACTATCTTGTGAAGCCGTTGGTAAAGATTTTCGAAAAAGACGAAATGATATCAGGGAGAAGAGAGTGGTGAGAGAAAGTGAGCTTGGAAAGGAGGTTTGTGTGAAGAAACACCAGCAGAGAATTAGTGTAGATTAGCAATAGGTAAGAGCTAATGAAGTGAGGGGATTGGAAGAGTAGTGGAAGGTATTTAGGGAAGTAGTGATTGTATGTGCAAGAGACGCATGTGGCATGACAAAGATGGGAGGTGGTCAGATTAAAAAGGGTAGTGAGTGTGGGATGAAGAAGTAACATTGCTAATGAAAGAGAAAGGAGCGGAGTTTGTGAGGTATTTATCAGGAGATGTATAAGAGAAAGCGGCAAGAGGTCAAGATTAAGGTGCAAGGGCTGAGAAAGAGGGCGAAGGAAAGTTGGGGTGGGAGAGTATCACTGAACTTTAAGGAGAATAAAAAGGTGTTTTGGAAGGAGGTAAATAACGTGCGAAAGACAAAACAACAAATGGTAACATCGGTAAAGGGGCCAAGGGAGGAAGTGATAATGTAGTGATGAAATGATGAAGTGAGAAGGAGATAGAGTGAGTATCTTAAAGGTTTGTTGAATGTGTATGATGATTGAGTGGCAGATGTAGAGTGTTTTTTTGGGGTGGTGTGTGAAGTAAGAGAGTCATGTAGAGTGGTTTGGCGAAAAGGGAAATGGTGGTGAAAGCCTTACGGAAGATGAAATGCGGAGGCGCCAGGAGTAGATAGTATTGCAGTTGATTGAATTAAGAAGGTGGTTGACTGTATTGACGATTGGTTGGTAAGGATATTAACATATGTGTGGATGACAGTGAAGTGCCTGAGGATTGGCCGAATACACATATAGTGCCATTGTTTAAACGTAAAGGGAGTAAAGCTGAGTGTTCAAATTACAGATGCATAAATTTGCTGAGTATCATTGTTAAGTTGTATAGGAGGGTTTTAACTGAGATTGAAGGCATGTGCGGAGCATCAGATTGGGTTGGAACAGTGTGGTTGCAGAAGTAGCAGAGGATGTGTGGATCAGGTGTTTACTTTGAAGAATGTGTGTGAGAAATGCTTAGAAAAACATATGGATTTGTATATGACATTTATGTAAGTTGGTTTGATCGAGTAAATGATGAAAAGTTAAGACAGATGTGTAGTAAAAAAGAGTGTGATAGGGAAAGCAGAAGAGGGTGTGTTGAAATGGTTTGGACATATGGAGAGAATGAGTGAGGAAAAGTTTACAAGGATGATATATGTGTCAAAACTGGAGGGAATAAGCAGAACCTGTAGACCAGACTGAATATGGAAGAATGGTGTGAAAATAATTTTAAGGGATCGGGGCCTGAACATGCAGGAGGGTGAGAGGAGTGCACGAAATAGAGTGAATTAGATCGATGTGGTATACTGGTGTCAATGTGCCGTCTATAGACGGATCTAGGATACATGAAATGTCCGGGATAAACCATGGAAAGATCTGTGAGTCCTGGTTGTGGATAGGGAGCTGTGGTTTCGGTGTATTACACATGACAGCTCGTGTATAGACTTGTGCGGATGTAGTCTTTCTTCGTCTGCCTCCTGTCACTAACTCGCTGACGCAGGGGACGGCAATATCCTAGCATAGTTTTATATAGTGAAGTGTAATATAGTGAAGACTAATATAGTGAAGTTTGATATAGGGATGAGCAATAATTTTGCTCTTTATTTCCTTTACTTTATTCACTTCTCTGCACACACTTGTCAAATTTGTCGTTTCTGATAGAAAATAATTACAATAGCCTTTCCATGCTTGTTGTCTTACCTCTGTTGTACATTCAGCAATTTGAGTAGTGGTAATTCTGTTTCAAGTATCATATGGATTTTGACTTTGTCAACTCTGGTGCTTTTCTCAGCAATGTATTCCAACCCGTAACTAGATTATCTGTGGTCTAAGCTGGCTTATGCCCCCTGCCTTGATTACTTATCTGATCTTAAATCTTATCTAAAAATGCCATCAATTATTTGCAATATGTCTTCATAGATTTGTGTTTATTTTCTATAGATTTGTCTTATGCTTTAACAGCTTAGTTTGAATGCTATCCTTTGAATGCTGCACATAAACCATTTCTAAATTTAAGAAAGAATTCATCTCACTTCTAACATCTAACCCCATAATCAAAGCAATTAACTATGGTTTAGGTTCAGATTTATCTGGGTTTAAGCAGGTAATTTAACCCTAACAAATCTCTCATCTAATTGAAGATCTTCATGATCTAAATATGTGGGAACATCAAATATTATAATCTTGGTACATGCCTCACTTTCATCTGGTCCCTCCATAATAACACCGTCAGAACCACAAGTGGTTAAGAAATCTAGCAGTATTATTGATCTTGACAGTCACATAAGCTCTATATCTTCCTTGAAGGAAACCTTAAAACTTCTCTGGTACTTAGAGAGTCGTACTGTCCTCTGTAGCTTCTGGTGAAACCCAAATATACTGTAAGGGGGGAAATACGGCCTCAGCCTACCCAAAGTCACTGTGTCTCTGGCTCTCCGCCTCCAGAGTTAATTCCCTTCATTTCCTCCTCATGCCAATCACTCATTTGAGGATGATGACCAACCCTTTAAGATTTTGTTATCAGTGTTCTTCCCCCTTTCCTTTCACCAGAGTTACTTTTACCCTGGGAGTTCATCACCCCGAAAGCATCTCGAAGCTTCGTTCATCCTACTTTGGGCACCCTTGACCATCATTCCTGGTCTTGGTTGATGAATTTTGACAATAGTGTTATTATTACCCCTCGATTTTCTCGTCTTAAGATTTGGAATGAGGTGGTTTCTAACCCCCTCAAATTCTGATTTAAAGCCTTGCCCAAGTTATGGGGACACTTGGAGGAAGAGGTACGTCAGGTCAAAACCCAGACTCAGTCATGAATTTTACAGTTAAGGAATCCATTGATATCACGATCGTCAACGTTTGACGATTTCAATACATATTATGAACTTAGCATTACCTCGCTACTTGGGCCTAAAACATTATTTCTGACCACAACTCCAGCCCAGTGGTATGAGATATAGAGAAACGCATCTGAAACTGCAGACGAAGAAGCCCTGGAGAAAGTAAGAATCCAACCCAAGATAAACAAACCTTTTGAATCAACGCTCAAGATTGTTGAAAACAAAAGAAAAAAAATCTTGTTGCTACTTTGCGTTGCTTTGGTCTTGCATTGCTTCAAGAGGGCTGCCAGAAGCAGTGGTCGAGGTGTAGCAATGGTCAAATCATGAGATAAATGACTCCCACCTGAGTGACAACTGTAACTACATGGTTTGGTCAGCCACAACGCCTTCCCCCAAGCACTTCCACCATCTTTGACCAAACTTACAACTCCTTTACCCCCAGTATGGCTGGCTCCAACGGTATGATAACCATTTGGAACCATCAGTCGATTTTCTTGGGTTTGGATGAAATGTCACCGTTGCTTGGAATTTGATCCTTATATGTTTTCACCAAATCCATATGGCGTCCATATCAATTTCAACCACATTCCATTTCCTCCACTTCCACGTCTGGATATTCCACCTCCATATCCAAGAGCCAAATTCCACTCCTTCCATCACTTCCACGTTTGGGTATTCCACCTCCATATCCACAAAGCAAAATTCCACTCCATCCATCACTTCCACGTGTGGGCATTCCACCTCCATGTCCACACAGCCAAATTCCAGTCCATCCATCACTTCCACGTCTGGGTGTTCCACCTCCATGTCCACACAGCCATAGCCCATGTCAAATGCATGGACATATCCAAATTCCATCAGCCGGGCAAAGGAGAATCGTCCTACCTCCTTGGTGAAAATTATTATATTGAAGTGTTTGAGGAAAGGTTGAGGGAGCCTGCAAGGCGGAACAGAGATGTTCACTCGACTGAGGTCACAGCTCAAATGATGCTCTCGGTCCCGGCTCCCGCCATTATATACACTGGGAACTGATCATATCCTAGTATAGCTTAATATAGTGAAGTCTAATATAGTGAAGTTTCATGTAGTGAAGTGTAATATCCTCGATAACTTGATATAGTGAAGTCTAATATAGTGAAGTTTAATAAAGTGAAGTCTAATATCCTAGCATAGTTTTATATAGTGGTCTAATATAGTGAAGTCTCATATAGTGAAGTTTGATATAGGGATGAGCAATAATTTTGCTCTTTATTGCCTTTACTTCTTTGCACACATTTGTCAAATTTGTCGTTTCTGATAGAAAATTCTTCCAATAGCTTTTCCGTGCTTGTTGTCTTACCTGTGTTGTACATTCAGCAATTTGAGTGGTGGTAATCCTGTTTCAAGTATCATATGGATTTTGACTTTATCAACTCTGGTGCTTTTCTCAGCAATGTATTCCAACCCTTAACTAGCTTATCTGTGGTCTAAGCTGGCTTAGGCCTCCTACCTTGATTACTTATCTGATCTTAAGTCTTATTTAAAAAGCCATCAATTATTTTCACTATGTCTTCATAGATTTGTATCTATTTTCCATAAATTTAACTTACGCTTTAACAGGTTAGTTTGTATGCTATCCTTTGAATGCTGCACAGAAACCATTTCTAAATTTAACAAAGGATTCACCTCATTTCTAACATCTAACCCCTTAATCAAAGCAATTAACTATGTTTAGGTCGATTTTTTGGTTCAAGGGGGCATTTAACCTAACAAATCTGTACAATCGAAAATCTTTTATGATTAAAAATATGGGAACATCAAACATGGTAATTCTTAGTGCATGTTTCCCTTCTATTGGCCCCTCCATAATAACACCCCACAACCCAAGGGTTAAAATCTAAAGTTTTGATATTGACAGTACATGAGGTTATATCTTCTTTGAAAAAAACCCTTTAAAATTTCCCCCTTTTGGTACTTAGGAGTCTTACTGCCCTCTTAGTTCTGGTGAACTCCAAATTTATGTAAGGGGAAAAATATATATATATATTTATATATATATATATAATATATAAAATATATATATATATATATATATATATATATTTTTTTTTAAATTTTTATACGGGGGGGGGGGTTTCCCCCTGGTTTTTTTCCCCCGGGGGGGGTTTCCCCCCCCGAGGTTTAGCCGAAAAGGGGAAAACCCCCCCCGGGGGGAAAAAAAAAAAAAAATTTTTTTTTTTTTTTTTTTAAAAAAAAAAAAAAAAAAAAAAAAAAAAAAAAAACCCCCCCCCCCCCCAAAAAAATACCCCCCCCTTGTTTTTCTACGTCCACACAGCATTACATCCCCACACAGTTTCCATGGTTTCCCCAACGTTCCCATGCCTTGATTAAATCCACTGCGCACGTAACCCGGTTACACACGCCCCAAATTCACTTATTCCCTTCCCCTCCTTTAAACCCCTCCTGCATGTTCAGGCCCGTCACAAAAAATCTTTTTCACTCCATTTTTCCACCTCCAATTTGGTCTCCCTTTTCCCCCCCCGGCCCCCTCCCCCTCCGACACTATTTCTTGGAATCTTTCCTACTCATTTTTCCCCATGTGCCAAAACCTTTTTCAAAACACCTCTTTGCTCTCTCAACCACGTCTTTTTATTTCCACACATTTCTCTTCCCCTTCGTTACTCTCGATCAAACCCTCAACCCACATTTTTCCCAAACATTTATTTCCAGCAACCCATCCCCCCTGCGCAAAACTCTACCCTAGCCCCCCCTCGCAACCTAAACATTGTTGGTACCATATTCCTTCAAACATACCCCATTTGCTTTCCGAGATAATTTCTCGAACTTCCCACATTCTTCAAGGTCCCGATTTTCCCCCCCCCCCCCCCTATGATCCCCTTCCGCTTCCATGGTTCCCCCCTCTGCTAGATCCACTCCCAGATATCTAAAAACACTTCACTTCCTCCAGTTTTTCTCCATTCAAACTCCCTCCCAATTGGACTGACCCTACCCTACTGTACTAACCTTGCTCTCATTCCACATTTACTCTTACCTTTTTTTCTTTCACCCCTTTTACCCAATCAGTCACCGCATTCTGCAGTTTCTCACATGAATAGCCACCAGCGCTGTATAAATCGCGACAACAATGACTCCTTCCCAAGCTCTTCACCCAACGGGACTCTACTTGCCCCTCTTTCCAAAACTCTTGCATTCACTCCCTAACAACCCCACCTAAAACAATATATTTTTATAAATAATATATATTATATTTATATATATATATATATATATATTTATATATTTATATATATATTATAAAATATATCGGGGAAAGAAAGGGGCATGGGCCGTGTGGGAAAGAGAGGAAAGTGTTTGGGTTTTCTCGGGAAAATGTAGGTTTGGGCAGGGGTGTGTGATGTCTCCATGGTTGTTTAATTTGTAAATGGGGGGGGGTTTTTTTTTTTAGGGAGGTAAATGCAGATTTTTTGGAAGAGGGGCAGTATGAAGTTGTTGGGGATGAGAGATTGGGAGGAGTCAGTGTTGTTCGCTGATGATACGCGCTGGTGGCTGTTCATGTGAGAAACTGAGAAGGCTGGTGACTGAGTTTGGTAAAGTGTGTGGGGAAGGGAAAATTTAAGGGGTAAATGTGAAAAAGAGAGGTTATTTTGGTACGTAGGGTTGGGGTCAAATCAATGGGAGGTGAGTAGGGAAAGGAGAAAAACTGGAGGAAGTGAAGTGTTTTGATTCTGGGGGTGGATTGGCAGCGATGGAACCATGAAGCGGAGTGGATCATAGGGTGGGGGAGGGGGGGAAAATTCTGGGGGCCTTGAAGAATGTGTGAAATCGGAACATTATCTCGGGGAAAACAAAAAATGGGGGTTTTTTAAGAATATTTGGGTTTAACAAAGTTGTATGGTGGGGAGGGTGGGCTGTGGATAGAGTTGTGGCAGGAGGTGGTGTGCTGGAAATGGGTTTGAGGGGCAAAAGTGTGGGGTTTAGGGGTTTGTCGAGTGGTACGTAAGGGTAGGAGATGTGTGGAAATAAAAAGAGCGTGGTTGAGAGAGCAAAAAGAGGGGGTTTTGAAGTGGTTGGGAATGGAGAGGATTTAGTGGGAAAATTGACCAAAGGGGGGGGGTTATATGTGTCGGAGGTGGAGGGAGCCAGGAGAAGGGGAGACAAATTGGAGGTGGAGTGGGTGAAAAAGATTTTGTGTGATCGAGGGGCCCGAACATGCAGGGGGTGAAGGAGGGCAAGGAATAGAGTGAATTGGGCGATGTGGTATAACCCGGGGGTTTACGGCTGTCAGGGAAAGA
>NC_092230.1:12125392-12180392 GCF_036320965.1 Panulirus ornatus | reverse complement strand
CAAACATCTCATTTCCAGCACATCCATCCTCCTGCGCACAACTCTATCCATAGCCCACGCCTCGCAACCATACAACATTGTTGGAACCACTATTCCTTCAAACATACCCATTTTTGCTTTCCGAGATAATGTTCTCGACTTCCACACATTCTTCAAGGCTCCCAGAATTTTCGCCCCCTCCCCCACCCTATGATCCACTTCCGCTTCCGTGGTTCCATCCGCTGCCAGATCCACTCCCAGATATCTAAAACACTTCACTTCCTCCAGTTTTTCTCCATTCAAACTCACCTCCCAATTGACTTGACCCTCAACCCTACTGTACCTAATAACCTTGCTCTTATTCACATTTACTCTTAACTTTCTTCTTCCACACACTTTTCCAAACTCAGTCACCAGCTTCTGCAGTTTCTCACATGAATCAGCCACCAGCGCTGTATCATCAGCGAACAACAACTGACTCACTTCCCAAGCTCTCTCATCCCAAATAGACTTCATACTTGCCCCTCTTTCCAAAACTCTTGCATTTACCTCCCTAACAACCCCATCCATAAACAAATTAAACAACCATGGAGACATCACACACCCCTGCCGCAAACCTACATTCACTGAGAACCAATCACTTTCCTCTCTTCCTACACGTACACATGCCTTACATCCTCGATAAAAACTTTTCACTGCTTCTAACAACTTTCCTCCCACACCATATATTCTTAATACCTTCCACAGAGCATCTCTATCAACTCTATCATATGCCTTCTCCAGATCCATAAATGCTACATACAAATCCATTTGCTTTTCTAAGTATTTCTCACATACATTCTTCAAAGCAAACACCTGATCCACACATCCTCTACCACTTCTGAAACCACACTGCTCTTCCCCAATCTGATGCTCTGTACATGCCTTCACCCTCTCAATCAATACCCTCCCATACAATTTACCAGGAATACTCAACAAACTGATACCTCTGTAATTTGAGCACTCACTCTTATCCCCTTTGCCTTTGTACAATGGCACTATGCACGCATTCCGCCAATCCTCAGGCACCTCGCCATGAGTCATACATACATTAAATAACCTTACCAACCAGTCAACAATACAGTCACCCCCTTTTTTAATAAATTCCACTGCAATACCATCCAAACCTGCTGCCTTGCCGGCTTTCATCTTCCGCAAAGCTTTCACTACCTCTTCTCTGTTTACCAAATCATTTTCCCTAACCCTCTCACTTTGCACACCACCTCGACCAAAACACCCTATATCTGCCACTCTATCATCAAACACATTCAACAAACCTTCAAAATACTCACTCCATCTCCTTCTCACATCACCACTACTTGTTATCACCTCCCCATTTGCGCCCTTCACTGAAGTTCCCATTTGCTCCCTTGTCTTACGCACTTTATTTACCTCCTTCCAGAACATCTTTTTATTCTCTCTAAAATTTAATGATACTCTCTCACCCCAACTCTCATTTGCCCTTTTTTTCACCTCTTGCACCTTTCTCTTGACCTCCTGTCTCTTTCTTTTATACATTTCCCACTCAATTGCATTTTTTCCCTGCAAAAATCGTCCAAATGCCTCTCTCTTCTCTTTCACTAATACTCTTACTTCTTCATCCCACCACTCACTACCCTTTCTAATCAACCCACCTCCCACTCTTCTCATGCCACAAGCATCTTTTGCGTAATCCATCACTGATTCCCTAAATACATCCCATTCCTCCCCCACTCCCCTTGCTTCCATTGTTCTCACCTTTTTCCATTCTGTACTCAGTCTCTCCTGGTACTTCCTCACACAGGTCTCCTTCTCAAGCTCACTTACTCTCACCACCCTCTTCACCCCAACATTCACTCTTCTTTTCTGAAAACCCATACAAATCTTCACCTTAGCCTCCACAAGATAATGATCAGACATCCCTCCAGTTGCACCTCTCAGCACATTAACATCCAAAAGTCTCTCTTTCGCACGCCTGTCAATTAACACGTAATCCAATAACGCTCTCCGGCCATCTCTCCTACTTACATAAGTATACTTATGTATATCTCGCTTTTTAAAGCAGGTATTCCCAATCATCAGTCCTTTTTCAGCACATAAATCTACAAGCCCTTCACCATTTCCATTTACAACACTGAACACCCCATGTATACCAATTATTCCCTCAACTGCCACATTACTCACCTTTGCATTCAAATCACCCATCACTATAACCCGGTCTCGTGCATATATATATATATATATATATATATATATATATATATATATATATATATATATATATATATATATATATATATATATATATATATATATTTGTATATATCCCTGGGGATAGGGGAGAAAGAATACTTCCCACGTATTACCTGCGTGTCGTGGAAGGGGACTAAAAGGGAAAGGAGCTTGGGGCTGGAAATCCTCCCCTCTCATTTTTTTTTTAATTTTCCAAAAGGAACAGAGAAGGGGGCCAGGTGAGGATATTCCCTCAAAGGCCTAGTCCTCTGTTCTTAACGCTACCTCGCTAATTCATGGCGAATAGTATGAAAGAAAAAAAATGTATATATATATATATATATATATATATATATATATATATATATATATATATATATATATATATATATATATATGTATATATATATATTCCTATGAGTCCACGGGGAAAACGAAACACGAAAAGTTCCCAAGTGCACTTTCGTGTAATAATCACATCATCAGGGGAGACACAAGGGAGAAATATAAGTCAGTTGATATACATCGAAGAGACGAAGCTATGGCGCCATTTGGTAAACATGTGATTGTCCAAAACATACAACGAGCGTTCATAAACTTATCATTTTACAAATCTTATCAACAATAAAGTTATCTAATTTGTATAGACCATCACTTACATTAAGATTGTAATTCTTTGTGTATTTGATAATAGAAGATTCAATGATATTTCTCTTGGTAATAGAGTTAGAGTTAATAACTGAGATGGCGTTACTCCAGTCAATACAATGATCATAGTTTTTAACATGATTAAACTAGGCATTTGATTCTTGTCTCGTTCTTATACTATATTTATGTTCCTTAAGTCTAACAGAAAGATCCTTACCAGTCTGACCAACATAAAATTTTATCACAGTTTCCGCAAGGCACTTTATAGATGCAACCAAGAGAATTTTCTGGTGAATTCCTGATTAAGATATTCTTTACAGTATTATTGTTGATAAAGGCAACATTTACATTAAAGGATTTAAGCAACATGGGAAGCAAAGTGAAATTATTATTAAAAGGGAGAACTATAAGATTCTTGGTGTCAATGGGAGGTTTGGGCTCAACTCTATAAAATGATTTTGCTAACTTATGGGATTTATCAATGAAAGATTTAGGGTACTTTAACTTGGATCCAATAGAATATATCTTCTCAAACTCATCATCAATAAACTCTGGACTGCAAATACGTAATGCCCTATTACTTCTCTACAAGCTGTCCTGGACTTTCTCCTTTCGTTACTGCTTTCTCCAAATCGCTAATCAAGGCTCACCAACTGAAGTTACGATTTGAATTCCTTAGGAAATGCCTTGATGAACAAGTGATACCAAGATCTGTCCTACCTCAACGTTTGTTGCAGTTGTCTGGTCGACTACTTGACCATTTTCAAAATATTATTTTAAAGAAATACATTGAATTAAAGAAACTTGAAATGGAGGAGTCTTTTCGCATTTCGAGAGAGAAGAAACGTGCCTTTCAAATGGCAATACCGACACACTGGAGTAACTGGATGTTGGAGTATTGCTATGATGAATTAAGAAAAGAACGCAATAGGCTACAAGTGTCACTAAATCGTAAGTTGGACCACCTTATTGAAAACAGCGACTGGACCAAGAACACAAACCCATCTTTTGTGGTAAATCTGTCTAATAAACAATTAGATAAAGATTCCTTGTGTGCATTAGGCTATGGTTTAAGCTTTGTGTGCTCTAACAAAGAAGCCAGCTGTGTTGATATCAAAGTCTTTTCGTAATTTAGAAAAAAACAGTAATTTAAGTAATGATGATATTAATATCTGTAAGGGTTTAGTGTATGCCAGTTTGTCAAAACCAGTGGAAGCTAATTGCCCTAAAAGATTCATAAGAGCTATTAACACCTTAAAAAAAGACAAGGATATACATATTACTAAAGCAGATTAGCTAACACTGTTGTGATTTTAGACAAAAGTAACTATTTATCTAAAATGAATGATCTTCTAAATGATAACACAACATATTCTAAACTTAGTAAAAATCCCTTAGAAGCAGTTAATTCTCACTTCAATAAAGAAATGAAGTTGTTGTTGAAAGGTAACATTTCTCTTATCAAAAGTTTGTTGTCTTTGTCCCCTTCATTGCCATATATGTATGGACTTATCAAAACTCATAAACAGAATTTTCCAGCGAGACCTATAGTGAGTTCAGTAGGCTCCATCACATATAAAGTGTCAAAATGGTTAGTTTCTTTATTAAGCCCTTTAGTGGGTAAGGTGTCAAATTCTAATATCATGAACAATGTAGATTTAGTTAACAAGCTAAACAATATTAATGTTAATTTTGATTCCAAACAAGTTAGCTTTGATGTTTCCTCACTTTTCACTAAAGTTCCAGTTGGTGACCTTTTAGAATATATAGGGTGTTTTGGTCGAGGTGGTGTGCAAAGTGAGAGGGTTAGGGCAAATGACTTGCTAAACAGAGAAGAGGTAGTAAAAGCTTTGCGGAAAATGAAAGCCAGCAAGGCAGCAGGTTTGGATGGTATTGCAGTGGAATTTATTAAAAAGGGGGTGACTGTATTGTTGACTGGTTGGTAAGGTCATCTAATGTATATATGATTCATGGTGAGGTGCCTGAGTATTGGCGGATTGCTTGCATAATAGTGCCAGTGTACAAAGGCAAAGAGGATAAGTGCTCAAATTACAGAGGTATAAGTTTGTTGAGTATTCCTGGGAAATTATATGGGAGAGTATTAATTGAGAGGGTGAAGGCATGTACAGAGCATCAGACTGGGGATGAGCAGTGTGGTTTCAGAAGTGGTAGAGGATGTGTGGATCAGGTGTTTGCTTTGAAGAATGTATGTGAGAAATACTTAGAAAAGAAAATGGATTTGTATGTAGCATTTATGGATCTGGAGAAGGCATATGATAGAGTTGATAGAGATTCTCTGTGGAAGGTATTAAGAATATATGATGTGGGAGGCAAGTTGTTAGAAGCAGTGAAAAGTTTTTATCGAGGATGTAAGGCATGTGTACGTGTAGGAAGAGAGGAAAGTGATTGGTTCTCAGTGAATGTGAATGCAAGGTGAATGCAAAAGTTTTGGAAAGAGGGGCAAGTATGCAGTCTGTTGGGGATGAGAGAGCTTGGGAAGTGAGTCAGTTGTTGTTCGCTAATGATACAGCGCTGGTGGCTGATTCATGTGAGAAACTGCAGAAGCTGGTGACTGAGTTTGGTAGAGTGTGTGAAAGAAGAAAGTTTAGAGTAAATGTGAATAAGAGCAAGGTTATTAGGTACAGTAGGGTTGAGGGTCAAGTCAATTGGGAGGTAAGTTTGAATGGAGAAAAACTGGAGGAAGTGAAGTGTTTTAGGTATCTGGGAGTGGGTCTGGTAGCGGATGGAACCATGGAAGCGGAAGTAAACCATAGGGTGGGGAAGGGGGCGAAAATTCTGGGAGCCATGAAGAATGTTTCGAAGTCGAGAACACTATCTCCGAAAGCAAAAATGGGTATGTTTAAAGGAATAGTGGTTGCAACAATGTTGTATGGTTGCGAGGTGTGGGCTATAGATAGAGTTGTGCGGAGGAGGGTGGATGAGCTGGAAATGAGATGTTTGAGGACAATATGTGGTGTGAGGTGGTTTGATCGAGTAAGTAATAATAGGGTAAGAGAGATGTGTGGAAATAAAAAGAGTGTGGTTGAGAGAGCAGAAGAGGGTGTTTTGAAATGGTTTGGTCACATGGAGAGAATGAGTGAGGAAAGATTGACCAAGAGGATATATGTGTCAGAGGTAGAGGTAACGAGGAGAAGTGGGAGACCAAATTGGAGGTGGAAAGATGGAGTGAAAAAGATTTTGAGTGATCGGAGCCTGACATGCAGGAGAGTGAAAGGCGTGCAAGGAATAAAGTGAATTGGAACGATTTGGTATACCGGGTTCGACGTGCTGTCAATGGATTGAACCAGGGCATGTGAAGCGTCTGGGGTAAACCATGGAAAGTTCTGCGGGGCCTGGATGTGGAAAGGGATCTGTGGTTTCAGTGCATTATTACATGACAGCTAGAGACTGAGTGTGAACGAATGGGGCCTTTGTTGTCTTTTCCTAGCGCTACCTCGCACACATGAGGAGCAGGGGGTTGTTATTCCATGTGTGGCGAGGTGGCGATGAGAATAAATAAGGGCAGACAGTATGAATTATATACATGTGTATATATGTATATGTCTGTGTGTGTATATATATGTGTACATTGAGATGTATAGGTATGTATATTTGCATGTGTGGACGTGTATGTATATGCATGTGTATATGGGTGGGTTGGGCCATTCTTTCGTCTGTTTTCTTGCGCTACCCCGCTAACGCGGGAGACAGCGACAAAGCATAATGAATAAATAAATAAATAAATGAATATATATATATATATATATATATATATATATATATATATATATATATATATATATATATATATATATATATATATATATATATATATATATATACCCTAGCCTGGGCCGGGTACTTACTTTATAGGCCAACCCCTACGGATGAACGAATAGCTGGGTTGACTGGACCGATTGTCACAACTAGGATTCGAACCTTTGCACTGCGTCACGGTCAGGAATGCTAACCTGTACACCACTTGCTCATTCTTTTACTTGGAACTATATCTAGTTCTTACATTAGAAACACTGTAGACTTAATTGATAAGCTTAATCCTTTTGATTTGGACTGTCATTTCAAACTTGTTAATTCTGATGTTACATCTCGATTCACTAATGTTCTCGTAAATGATTTGTTGAATATTTTGTCTGACGTTTTATCCAAGGTTGATCTATTAATGTCTGACAAGATTTTCTTAGAGTTGATTAGACTTTGCGTATAGGATGATGAATATGAACTTATCGGTGAGTATTACTCACTGAAATTCGTATGTCCATTGATGGTTTTATTTCTCCCACATTTAGTACTTTATACATGTAGGTTATAAGCAGAATCCTCAAAACCATCTCACCTAGAATAGCTAGATGGTGCCGGTGTGTGGATGACTTGTGTCTCTGCCCCGGTGACAACAATCTAAACATCTTGGTCTACTTAACGACCTTGTTCCCTCTACAATATTTACCATTGAGAAAGAAGATTTTTCATTGCTTTGTTTTTGTTCGATTCTGCGATCCACAGGGTTGGCAGACAGTTTGAATTTTTATTTTTTTTTCTTGGAAATCTACAAACAATTGTTCACATGTGGATTATAAAATTGCACACCATAAAAGTACTAAAACACTTTGTTTTTTATATTGATGTTGATAGGATCTTTTCACGTATGTGACCCTTAATTTCTGGATAATGAAACTGACACTATTTACAGTGTTTGTCATACGTTACAGAACCGTTAGATTTATCACTCAGATTTACTAAGAAGACTTTTTATAAAACTAAACCAAAAAACACTTAAGTCCACAAATAGCCTATTGGCTTTTACCTTATGATGACCGTATGTCAAAAATTAGTTCATTGTTAGAAATATTTGATGTTCATGTTATATTTGAATACAACTGTAATGTTGAAGGATGTCATTGTCTCATGGCAGGAGTTACTCGAAGAAAGATATCAAATTTGTGGAATTAGGAAAGTAATAAGCGAAACAGGAAAAGTGTAGAAGTAGGGAGGCAGACCTTGAGCCACATAACATCAAAGTTTAGAGACTCAAGATCCTTGAGGCGTGCAACAGGTGTGTTGATGGTGGAATAAACACCATCTTTGTACTAAAATAATGAGTTGAAGTTATAGTTTAACATTTCCATCAAACTAGGTTCATATTTCATTCATGCTTTGGATACATAGTTTACCTGTCACTAACCATCAAGTAAATGTTGAATCTGTTTTATTCTGAGTACCAAACATGATATTTATCCACAGAATCGGATTAAAACATTACTTATGGTAAACTGATTTCTGAGGCAACTAAAGCCAATGATTCACTGAGCTGTTGTTGGCATAACCCTCAAACACGTTATGATGAGGTTCAATCAATGACATATACAAGACTCCCTTTCATTTGCAACACTTTCATAAGTAACAACAATACGTAAGTGATATATCACATACAATAAAGTAACTAAATGCTAATGTTACATTTATTCATGTAGTCAACATCATGGAACAATTGTACGAGCCTTGGTCACACCTGAGGTGCAAACCGAGCATATCTGTGACACGTCTACTTCCTGCGGCTGCACTGTGCCTGGTACAGGTTGTTGATCTGGTTGGCGTCGGTCTGCAGCATGTGTGGCTTCTCGTAGGGGTCGGTGATGTCAACACCGTCCTGCAGTGGTACAGTGGTCTCTAAGACGCCCCACTGGAGAGAGAAAGCGTACTTGCCGTAGTGCATGATGCTGTCGTACTGGTAATCCTCACCCACGCACTGCCAGTAGGTGTCCTTGTCGAAGTTATAGGCCATCGCTGCGGAGTTGAATATTGCAGTTAGAGAAGTTATCTTAAGATATTACCGATCTGATTATCGGTGTTATCGGTATGATGAATGTGTTATATACTCACAAGGATCAATGTTCTGATAATTGATGACGACGTAGTCGTCGCGATCATTGCGGTTGTGCTCGTGGTAGAAGCCAATGGCGTGCATCAGCTCGTGGATGATGGTACCATGGTAGATGCAACCATTCGTTGAGAGAGACACCTGTTGCATCCCACCCAGCATGCCCACGTAGGACCAACACCTATAATATGTTAATCCTTTATAAATACAATCATCACACTGAATAACACAGTTGAATATCATTTTGTGATACTCTTTCAAAGTATAGGAAATGACTATGTTATTTTCCATGAATTCCACATAAGAATATTTCAATACGCTGTTGTGTTGCTCACAACGCTCACCCGCTGCCAGTGATGAAGATCTGGATGTAGTTACTCTCGCTGGTTCTCGGCACAAAACGGATACAAGTCTTCTCCTCAATTTCTTGCATGCCGCTCAAGATATCTGCTTGTATGTCAGCGCCTGGTGGTGGGGGAGTATGATGCATGTTCTTGAGTGGAGAGAACTTTCACATGGTAACCAGTGGAGGGATGATGACTGGAAATACGATATGGCCGTAGGCATTTAAGTAGCAAACAGTCGAGTGAAGGTTACTGGAATGACGCAGAGCAAGTAGAGTGGCTTTGGTTGTATCAAAAATAGGAGAACATTCACAGGAAAAATGAATTCTGAATCTCCAAGCTTTTCCTTGTCGTTCGTGCCACTATCAAGGATAGAGTTAAAGTCAAGAGGAAAATATGTCACTCCGATTGAGGATCGTGTAGTTGTTGGCGCAAAGGGTCTACCAAGTACCTCAGGTTCGCCACTGCAGAGCTTTTAGGCTATCTTAGTTTTATAAACTTCTGATAGACATTTAATAGATATATTATCACATCTGTACATACCCTCATTAGGTTCATAGTCTTGATAGCTTTGATAAAAGAGTTTTCTATAACGAGCCTTTATGTAAATGACGCCTAGCAGTATATAAGACTAGACTTCCCAATTCATTGGAGGTGAGTTTCTTTATATGTTTGAAAATGCTACTTGATTCTGAGGCTGTCCGTACAAAATATCTAAGTTCATATATTTTCTCAGTTAAAGATTTACTAGTTTGGCTAATATACACCATATCACAACTTTAACACAAATCTGAACAGACACTTGCTAATTATTAGGTGACGGGCTATTTTTCATCAAAGATTTACGTATGTATTGTCATATTTGAATACAACATAGATATCAAGGAATTTCCCGATTATGGGTTAGATTTCCTTATGATCAGGTTTTTGCAGGTAAATTTATCTCTGACATCATCATTATAAGTTTATTGCTTTTAATGTATATTCCTCAATAGATGTCCTTGGAAAACTAAATTTTCTTGCAATGCCACAACATATTCAATTTCTTTACTCAAGTATTTAGAATCACTACTCTTCACTGTGTTGAGATACACGCTCATAAACATATTCTCTGGGTCATAGTGTTTTAAAAAACAGTAAATAGATACATGAACTTGGAAAGGTTTTCTATACACTTTAATCTCAAAACTTGATCTCATTTTCAAATCATCTAAAAAGGACAATGAATTATTGACTTCCTCTTTAATCCTAAAAATTGCAGACGGTACCATGTTACTATGCTTATCCAAAATGTTTAATTTCAAGAGGTATTTCCTCATCGATATTCTCCCTTTCATATTCAAAATTTCACTTTATTTTTTAGCATATTTTTGTTTGAATGGAAAACGTTAGCATAAAATTATATCGTATAAAGAATATTGCCTCTGGCTATAAATTTCCTTGAATAATGTTTATTAGTCGTTTTGATGATTTCCTGAGGAAATGATAAAGGATAACGTCCTAGGCCTCACAAGATTACTGAGCATAATGGACTCATTTCTCCACTAATGTCGTCTGTATGTTGGGTATTTTGCTGTGGCGGAAATGAGAAATGATTACTGAAATACATTCACCCGGCAGAGAAGAACATGAGTTTTAGGTTGAAAGAGATTGTAGGGTGAGGAATATGATACACATTATTGTGTTGCTTATCCTCTGATCTAGGTACGTGTGAGGTCATGATAATATATGATTTTTATTCCTGCACTTGGACTTCTTTTGTCATTGGTTCTTGACAAAGCAATCGATTCACATACATTTCTCGATCGTCTGTATTTCATCAGAATATGCGTCTTACATATTGATTACCTTACGACAAAAATGCAAGTGAAACACCATGAATGAATCACTTCAAGCGAAACGGCAGTGGAAATTAATCGTTTGCTCAAGATTTCCGTAGAATTCGCTGTTTATGATGGTTGTAAGAGCATTGAGGAATCGGTGAGGTCATGTAAAGTCTTTAGGCATTTCGTTATTAAGTCAATAATAGTCTTTTGCCTTTCTAGTTACAAGACAAAGTGCATCCCACGATTATCGCCGTTATAATGTTTGATTCTTTTACATGAATCTGGTAACCGAGGTCGTGATGAGAGACCTTACGAAATAAGGCACGTAGGTCAAGTTTTTGGTGTAGTTTGTGTTGAGACATGTGTCAGGTATCGCAAGGTAACTCAGGTCAATATTCAAATCTATTGTATCATTTACCTGTGCATTATTTTCATTTTTTTCCATGATAGGTTGCATATTCAAAAAGTGGATATGAAATAAACATTTTACTCATAATATTGACATATCGATAAGAAAAAAAGCTGTTCATTGTCAACAATATGATTCTATGTTATTTTGGGTGCAGTGCAGATCAGGTACCAAGGATGGCACAGTAACATGAGCTTGAAGTCATATCTCTGATATGTTACCGAAGCGTTCACCTGTGCGTTATTACTGTACTTTGCACGTACCATATTAGATTACGTTTTTGAAAAAAAAAAATACCGATGGCTGCATCAGTACCTCCCCAAACTGTAAATTGTTTTATATTTGTTAAGGATTAAAGTGAACGTGTCGTTTGGTCGTCAGTAATTCTAACCAGACCTGCACGTTATGTTTGTGTTCGTACAGTACGTGTGAGAGTGGCATAAAGTTGTCAGCAGCTGTTGGTGGGTATTTCACATTAGCTCTGCTTAAAAGATAATAATAGACACTTACCCACTGCAGAGAACTCATAAGGGACGACGCCTCCCGTCCAGAGATAATCGTCTCCTAAGATGGCTGCTCGCTCCTCCTGGATAAGAAGCAAGTGATCAGTGTTCTGTTGTTGTGTTAGTTAACTTAGATTAGGACGCAGTAACCCAAATGAATATTTTTCAAAGGTTTATATTTCCAAGATCAGTGCAGTGTTACAAGAACCTATATGAGATAGGTGTTAAGAGGACAAAGATGGCCGTGTTACCCCAGGTTTCTGTCCAGCGATGCCCTTGATGTCGCCCTCGAACATTCCCGGGTTGTAGAGGGCGCTCGCCGCTTCAGGAACGACAGGCGAGGCGGAGGCTGCCGCCACCAGCACCGCTAGCACTACCACACGCAACCTGTACCACCATCATGAACTCTTTATACTAAATATTAAGACTAAGCTTCCACTCTGTGTCTGGTAAAGACGTTACAAACATGGGATAATTAAGTAAAATGACTACACACGTTTAGCACTAAGATGGTAATCGTCCCTGGGTGCAGATGTGATCACCGTTTGTAGTTTAACAAGGTGTGAGCTATGTGAATATTGAACAGGGATATTGGTAGTAATAAATGTGTTATACAGGCTGTTTCACACAGCTGGAAAAGATCGTTTGTAGTAGAAGTCTGATGACTAGTCGTCACTTGGTCACTGACATTAGATTAACTGAATTGCATTAGAGTTATGGTGGTCGGAAGGTATTAACTGAATATTGATAATGCAGCCTGTATATACCAGTGATGATGGAGCCACCCGTCTGTTCCTGCGACATGGATACATGAATGTCATTAATATAGGTGTATGTTTACAGGAAGTTGGTCTCGCAGGTCATAATGTGCAGTATGTCATGAACATTGGTGTACGTATGTTAGAGACATTTGCTGCAACAGTTGATGGTATGCAAGACCCTCATATGGTCGTCTTTATGTTACATGATCCTTTTTCTTTTTCAGATTCTCGTTAGTCTCAGCTTACAGATACTGTATACCGAACGGACCTTCACGTTTAGATTTACGTTCAAGAGAAATTTCACATTTCCTTGTGTTGCTTTAGTTTGCAAGTAGACTGCATACACCTTGGAATTTATTGCACATTATATATTAAAGAGATAGCGGTTCGTCATATACTAAGGAATGAAATACGCTGCTGTAGAAAATGAAAGCGTAAATCAGCGTTCTCCAATTTTATCCGTAAAAATTATTGATAAAGGCCGAACACAGGAGTCGAGCATTTATTTGATGTGTATGAACGTAGGCTTAAAAGTACGAAGTAGTTATCTTTTCTTACACTTCAAAATAGGTAATAGCGGTATATTTTATCATGTAATAACGATGGGTGTGTTTTCTGTCCAGTAACAGTCAGGAGGGATATGACCTTGGTGGTCAATACAGAGGAAGGCATCAAGACGAGAGTGAGACAGATAAGCAGGTTAAGGTGATGCCTGAGATTTAGAGAAGATTGCTTTATGTACGTGACATTACAGAAGTGAAATGTGTGATGGTGTAGGTAATGAACAACCTCCCTCTTGATGCTCATCTGAGTCGCAAGTTGCAAGTTCCATCGTCGCCGACCAAAGCCAGACTCTTACATGTATACATTCAAACGTGTATCCTGAAATATGCAAATTTTTTTTTTTCAGATGTTATAAATTCTTTGATAATGAGAAACTGAATAGTCCCATGTCAGTGTGAAAATCTACAGTCATTGTGCACGTAACGCTCCCTCCCTTGACTCTGCTCCTTTGGAGCTACTCAGTATATGATACATTGTGTTATGTCACATGGCACTACCCATACCTTGTTCAAATACCAGATCAGAGTCCACTCACCATGTCATAACGCACTTCCAAAGCTTCAACAATCCTGACGATGTTTTCCATCCCATAATGCACCTCTTTAATCACATATCCAATAGAGACTTAAATTCCACTTTCCTTTAATATATAGATGTATAATAAGAGTCTGCTTTGGTAATCATTTTATTGGATTCAGAACAACCACAGTCTACCTAACAGCCATAGAGATTATTGATCTGGTTCGCGTCAGATTGAACCATCTCAAACTGTTCCCAGGGTTCTTTCAACACGATGTTCGGATCCGTGGGCACAATGGTTGGCAGTACCCCCCAGTTGACAGAGAAGGAGTAGGTGCCATAGTGCATGATGCTGAAGTAGTTGTAATCCTCGCCCACGTAGCGCCAGAAAGTATCCTTGTCGAAAGCATCTTCATAACCTGCGGCCAGAGTGAGGTGGCATGGTTAGTTGTGTTCTGTTCTACATCCGGGTTGTAGCAGAGAACAACAAACATTATCTTAGATACTTATGAAGTTGAGTGAGACCAAGATTACCTTTTTCTTTTCGTGAAACATATGTGGCTGACAGTAGTTAGGAGGAAAAGAAAAAATCTTAGATTACTGTGATTCCAAATGAAACTGGCATTGGTGGTAATTGAAATACCCGTGGTGATGATAGTGGTGGTAGAATACTTATGAAGATGATGAACCAATGGCTCATAGCGGTCATGTATATACGTCAGCATTTAGGAAATATACTGGTCTGTGTTGTTGTTGTTGTTGTTGCTGCTGCTGCTGCTGCTGCTCTGTGTGTGTGTGTGTGTGTGTGTGTGTGTGTGTGTGTGTGTGTGTGTGTGTGTGTTTCAGCTCCTCACTAGTGAATCATTACTATACCCATGCGACATTTATATTTATAGGAATTTTTGCGAGCGCTAACTTGGAGTGATATGATATTCAGTAATGAGGATTTTTTCATCAAAATGTCCAGAATATTTGCTCTGGGGTTTGGAGTAATTTCCTTCATTGGCTGTTATAGCCGCAGGGAACAAACTGGACCGCTGTACACAATGTAGTGTTCCCACCAGCAACATAGATGTGGTACTCACCAGGTATGACGTTCCCACCAGCAACATAGATGTGGTACTCACCAGGTATGACGTTCTCGTAATGAATGATGATGTAGTCGTCGCGATCATTGCGGTCGTGCTCGTGGTAGAAGCCGATGGCGTGCATCAGCTCATGGATGGCTGTGCCGTTGTAGATGCATCCATTAATGTCCAGGGACAACATCTGCTTGCCACCGATTGTGCCGACGTAGGACCAGCACCTGCAGGAGGGCAGCAGTAGTAATGCAAACTCAACAGCACAAATCCCCCTCACAAAGGTTGAGACCCCACTGGTGTAGAACTCCCTCCCAGTACAGTGCATATAGTTGATTACATGAGTCTCCGTGGTGCGAAGGATAGCGTTGCAACACATCAATCTACGGGCCCGAAGCATCGGACATGCAAGGTAGGAGTTTCACGGCCAACCCAGCCGCTTACCTTCTCCTTTGGGGATAAATGATAAAAGAGTAGGTGGCTTAAGAGGGAATACAAATATATTCAAATTTCTAAAAGGGGAAACAGAAGAAGGAGTCATGTGGTGAATGCTAATCCTCCTAGAAGGCTCAGATTGGGGTGTCTAAATATGTGTGAATTTAACCAGGATTGAAAAAAAGGAGGGATAGGTAGCATGTTAGCATGTTTGAGGAAAGAAACATGGATGTCTTGGCTCTGAGTGAAACGAAGCTCAAGGGTAAAGGGGAAGAGTGGTTTGGGAAAGTCATGAGAGTAAAGTCAAGGGTTGGTGAGAGGACAAGAGCAAAGGAATGAGTAGCACTCCTCCTGAAACATGTGTTGTGAGAGTATGTGATAGAGAGTAAAAAGTAAACTCTAGACTGATATGGGTAAAACTGGAAGCGGATGGAGAGAGAAGGGTGATTATTGGTGCATATGCACCTGGGCATGAGAAGAAAGATCATGAGAGGCAAGTGTTTTCGGAGCAGCTGAGTGAGTGTGTTAGCAGCATTGATGAACGAGACGGGTTATAGTGATGAGTGATTTGAATGCAAAGGTGAATAATGTGGCAGTTGAGGGTGTAATTGGTGTATATGGGGTGTTCAGTGTTGTAAATGGAAATGGTGAAGAGCTTGTAGATTTGTGTGCTGAAAAGGGACCGGTGGTTAGGAATACCTGGTTGAAAAAGAGAAGTACACATGAATATACGTATGTGAGTAGGAAAGATGGCCAGAGAGCGTTATTGGATTACGTGTAAATTGATAGGCGTGTACAAGAGAGACTTCTGGATGTTAATGTGCTGAGAGGGGCAGCTGCAAGGATGTCTGATCACTACCTTTGTAAGCGGAGGTGAAGATTTGTACTGGTTTTCATAAAAGAAGAGAGAATGCTGTGGAGAAGAGAGTACTGAGAGTAAGTGAGCTTGGAACAGAGACTCTGTGGGGGAGTACCGGGAGAGATCGAGTGCAGAATGGCAAAAGGCGAGAGCAATTGACGTTAGGGGAGTGAGGGAGGAATGGGAGGTAATTAGGGAAGCAGTGATGGCCTGCGCAAAAGACGCATGTGGCATGAGAAAGGTGGGAGGTGGGCAGATTAGAAAGGGTAATGAGTGGTGGGATGAAGAAGTAAGATTGTTAGTGAAAGAGAAGAGATAGGCGTTTGGACGATTTCTGCAGGGAAGTAATGCAAATGACTGGGAAATGTATAAAAGAAAGCAGCAGGAGGTCAAGATAAAGGTGCAAAATGTGAAAAAGAGGGCAAATGAGAGATGGGGTGAGAGAGTATCATCAAATCTTAAAGTAAAAGAATGTTTTGGAAGGAAGCATATAAAGTGCGTAAGACAAGAGAACAAATGGGAACATCGGTGAAAGGGGCAAATGGGGAGGTAATAACAAGTAGTGATGATGTAAGAAGGAGATGGAGTGAGTATTTTGAAGGTTTGTTGTATGTGTTTGATGATAGAGTGGGAGATATAGGGTGTTTTGTTCGGGGTGGTGTGCGAAGTGAGAGGGTTAGGGAGTATGATTGGTTTGGTGAACAGAGAAGAGGTGGTGAAAGCTTTTTGGAAGATGAAAGCCGGCAAGGCGGCGGGTTTGGATAGTATTGAAATGGAATCTATCAGAAAAGGGGATGACTGTGTTGTTGATTGGATGGTAAGGATATTCAGTGTATGTATGGATCATGGTGAAGTGCCTGAGGATTGGAGAAATGCATGCAAAGTGCCATTGTACAAAGGCAAAGTGGATAAAGGTGAGTGTTCAAATCACAGAGGAATAGGTTTGTTGAGTATTCCTGGGAAATTATATGGGAAGGTATTGATTGAGAGGGTAAAGGCATGTACAGAGCATCAGAATGGGGAAGAGCCGGGTGGTTTCAGAAGTGATAGAGATGTGTAGGTCAGGTGTTTTTTTTGAAGAATGTATATAAAAAATACTTAGAAAAACAAATGGATTTGTATATAGCATTTATAGTACTGGAGAGGGCATATGATAATGTTGATAGAGATGCTTTGTAGAAGGTTTTAAGAGTATATGGTGTGGGAGGTAAGTTGCTAGAAGCAGTGAAAAGTTTTTATTAAGGATGTAAGGCATGTGTACGAGTAGGAAGAGAGGTAAGTGATTGGTTCCCAGTGAATGTCGGTTTGCGGCAGGGGTGCGTGATGTCTTAATGGTCGTTTAATTTGTTTACGGACGGGGTAGTTAGGGAGGTGAATGCAAGAGTTTTGGAGAGAAGGGCAAGTATGCAGTCTGTTGTGAATGAGAATGATTGGGAAGTTGTTGTTGTTCGCTGATGATACATAGCTGGTGGTTGATTCGGGTGAGAAACTGCAGAGGTTGGTGAATTAGTTTGGTAAAGTGTGTGAAAGGAAAGAGTTGAGAGTAAATGTGAATAAGAGCAAGGTTATTAGTTTCAGTAGAGTTGAGGGACAAGCTAACTGGAAGGAAAGTTTGAATGGAGAAAAACTGGGGGAAGAGAAGTGTTTTAGAATCTGTGAGTGGACTTAGCAGCGGATGTAACCATAAGAGTGGAAGTAAGTCACAGGGTGGGGGACGGTTCTGGTAGCGTTGAAGAATGTGTGGAAGGCGAGAACGTTATCTCGAAGAGCAAAAATGGGTATGTTTGAAGCAATAGTGGTTCCAACAATATCATATGGTCGCGAGGCATTGGCTATAGATAGGGTTGTGCGAAGGGTAGATGTGTTGGAAGTGAAATGTTTCAAGACAATATGTGGTGTGAGGTGGTTTGATCGAGTAAATAATGAAAGGGTAAGAGAGATGTGTGGTAATAAAAAGAATGTGGTTGAGAGAGCAGAAGAGGGTGTATTGAAATGGGTTGGACACAAGGAAAGAATGAGTGAGGAAAGACAGACAAAGAGGATATATGTGTCAGACGTGGAGGGAACGAGGAAAAGCAGGATACCAAATTGTAGGTGGAAGGATGAAGTGAAAATTTTTTTGAGCGATCGGGGTCTGAACACACAGGAGGGTGAAAGACGTGCAAAGAATAGAGTGAATTGGAGATAGGGGCAAGTATGCAGTCTGTTGTGGATGAAAGGGCTTGGGAAGTGAGTCAGTTATTCGCTGATGATACAGCTCTGGTGGCTGATTCGGGTAAGAAACTGCAGAAGTTGGTGACTGAGTTTGGTAAAGTGTGTGAAAGAAGGAAGTTGAGAGGAAATGTGAATAAGAACAAGGTTATTAGTTTCAGTAGGGCTTAGGGACAAGTTAACTGGGAAGTAAGTTTGAATGGAGAAAACTGGAGGAAGTGAAGTGTTTTAGACATCTGGGAGTGAACTTAGCAGCGGATGGAACCGTGGAAGCGGAAGTGAGTGATAGGGTGGGGGAGGGGGCGAAGGTTCTGGGAGCGTTGAAGAATGTGTGGAAGGCAAGAACGTTACTCGGAGAGCAAAAATGGGTAACTTTGAAGGAATAGTGGTTCCAACAATGTTATATTGTTGCGAGGCATAGGCTATTGAGAGGGTTGTGCGGAGGAGGGTGGATGTGTTGGAAATGAAATGTTTGAGGACAATATGTGGTGTGAGGTGGTTTGATCGAGTAAGTAATGAAATTGTAAGAGAGATGTGTGGTAATAAAGAGTGTGGTTGAGAGAGCAGAAGAGGGTGTGTTGAAATGGTTTGGTCACATGGAGAGAATGAGTGAGGAAAGACTGACAAAGAGGATATATGTGTCAGAGGTAGAGGGAACGAGGAGAAGAGGGAGACCAAAGTGGAAATGGAAGGATGGAGTGAAAAAGATTTTGAGCGATCGGAGCCTGAATATACAGGAGGATGTAAAGGCAAGCAAGGAATAGAGTGGATTGGAACGATGTGGTATACCGGGGTCGACGTGTTGTCAATGGATTGAACCAGGGCATGTGAAGCGTCTGGGGTAAACTATGGAAAGTTTTGTGGTTTGGATGTGGAAAGGGAGCAGTGATTTCGGTGCATTGCACATGACAGCTAGAGGTTGAGTGTGAACGAACATGGCCTTTTTTGTCTTTTCCTACCGCTACCTCGCGGTGAGGGGTGGGGGGGGGGATGCTATTTCATGTGTGGTGGGGTGGCGACGAGAATGAATGAACGCAGCAAGTATGAATATGTGCATGTGTAGATATGTATATGTCCGTGTATGTATATGTATGTATACGTTGAAATGTATATGTATGTATATGTGCTTGTGTGGGCATTTATGTATATACATGTGTATGTGGATGGGTTGGGTTCTTTCATCTGTTCCTTGCGCTACCTCGCTAACGCTAGAGACGGCGATTAAGTATATCATAAAATCAACCATATAATTTGCATATGATATCAGATGTAAACTAATCACCCCTGTACCCGAGACTCGAACCCCAGACCATTTGTGTGCTAGCCAGATAGGCTAACCCCCAGGCGCCGATGAGCTTAAAACAATATCTCCATAAGGCTTTTTTTTTGATCGACCTCTTCTGAGGATCAGATATTATGTTTATTATGTGGGAACCACAAAATACAGTGCGGTAGTACTTCCACAGTAAAGTTCATATTGATGATCAGGAAGTGGAAAATGTGAATATAGTGAGCCGATCCCCGTTAGAACTCCTACAGCGAAGTTAATATTGATGATCAAGAAGAACAAAATGTGAACACAGTGAGCAGATCCCCGGTAGAACTTCCATAGTGAAGTTCATAATAATGATCAAGAAGAGAATATGAATATAGTGCGACGATCCCCGGTAGAACTTCCACAATGAATTCCATATTTCTGATCAAGAAGAACAGAATGTGAATATAGTGAGCAGATCTCCAGTAGAATTTCCAGAGTGAAGTTCATATTGATGATCAAGAAAAACAGAACATGAATTCTAAGTTTTTGAGAAAGTGTTGTTATATATATATATATATATATATATATATATATATATATATATATATATATATATATATATATATATATATATATATATATATATATATATATATATTGGAAAGGATCACAATGTTGCGCGTAATCAAGATATTCCCATGAGTCCACGGGGAAAATGAAACACGATAAGTTCCCAAGTGCACTTTCGTGTAATAATCACATCATCAGGGGAGACACAAGAGAGAAATATAACAGTCAGATGATATACAACGAAGAGACGTAGCTAGGACGCCATATGGTAAACATGCGATTGTCCAGGTACAGCAAAGAGCGTATCATAAATTTATCATTTTACAAATTTCATCAACAATAGTTATCTAATTTGTATAGACCATCACTAATATCAAGATAATAATTCTTTGTGTATTTAGTAATAGAAGATTCAATGATATTTATGGTAATAGAGTTAGAGTTAATAATTGAGATGGCATTACTCCAGTCAATACAATGATAATAGCTTTTAGCGTGATTAAACAAAGCATTTGATTCTTAACCCGTTCTTATACTCTATTTATGTTGCTTAAGTCTAACAGAAAGATCCTTACCAGTCTGCCCAACATAAGACTTATCACAATTTCTACGTGGTACTTTATAGATGCACCCAGGAGAATTATCTGGTGAATTCCTGATTAAGATATTCTTTATTGTATTATTGTTACTGAAGGCAATATTTACATTAAAGGATTTAAGCAACATGGGAAGTAAAGTGAAATTATCATTAAAAGGGAGAACTAAAAGATTCTTGGTGTCAATGGGAGGTTTAGACTCAACTCTATAAAATCATTTCTTTGCTAACTTAAGGGATTTATCAATGAAAGATCTAGGGTACTTTAACTTAGATCTAATAGAATATATCTTCTCAAACTCAACATCAATGAATTCTGGACTGCAAACACGTAATGCCCTAAGGGTCATAGATTGAAAATATGATAATTTAACTCTGTCATGTTAAGATAAGTAATAATGGATATATGAGCATGCATTGGTAGGTTTTCTGTATATGCCAAACTTAAACTTGTTTCCTTGTCTATGGATCATGCAATCAAAAAATGGTAACATACCATTATTTTCATTTTCTCCAGTAAATTTGATGGAAGGTACTAGATTGTTAAGTAAGGGGCGGAATATTTGTAACTTTTCATTTATTGGCCAAACACAAAGAACATCATCTACATACCTAAACCTAATTGCATTAGAAGGTAAGATATCCTTTAGTATTTTTGTTTCAAAAAATTCTATATAAAGATTACTTATTATAGGTGAAAGAGGGTTACCCATTGCCATACCAAATTTTTGAGCATAATAATCTCCAATGAATTGAAATACACAGTCTTTTATACAGTTGAATTATCATTTTTCTATCTATGTTCTTTAGGGCATTACGTATTTGCAGTCCAGAGCTTATTGACGATGAGTTTGAGAATATATATTCTATTGGATCTAAGCTAAAATCCCCTAGATCTTTCATTGATAAATCCCTTAAGTTAGCAAAGAAATCATTTGAGAAATCAGTTGAGCCCAAACCTCCCATTGACACCAAGAATCTTTTAGTTCTCCCTTTTAGGATTAATTTTACTTTACTTCCTATGTAGTAAGCTTAAATCCTTTAATGTAAACGTTGCCTTTAGCAACAATAATACTATAAAGAATATCTGAATCTGGAATTCACCAGAAAACTCTCATGGGTGCATCTCTAAAGTGCCATGTAGATACTGTGATAAGTTTTACGTTGGGCAGACTGGTAAGGATCTTTCTGTTAGACTTAAGCAACATAAATATTGTATAAGAACGGGACAGGAATCAAATACCTTGTTTAATCACGTTAAAAACTATGATCATTGTATTGACTGGAATAATGACATCACAATCATTAACTCTAACTCTATTACCACGAGAAATATAATTGAATCTTCTATTATCAAATATACAAAGAATTATAATCTTTATATTAGTGATGGTCTATACAAATTAGATATACTTTATTGTTCATAAAATTTGTAAAATGATAAGTTTATGATACGCTCGTTGTTTGTCTTGGACAATCGCATGTTTACCATATGGCGTGCTATATTTCTCTCTTGTGTCTGCCCTGATGACGTGATTATTACACGAAAGTGCACTTGGGAACTATATATATATATATATATATATATATATATATATATATATATATATATATATATATATATATATATATATATATATATATATATATATATATATACATATATATATATATATATATATATATATATATATATATATATATATATATACATATATATATATATATATATATATATATATATATATATATTTATTTATTTATTTATTTATTTTACTTTGTCGCTGTCTCCCGCATTAGCGAGGTAGCGCAAGGAAACTGACGAAAGAATGGCCCAACACACCCATATACACATGTATATACATACACGTCCACACACGCAAATATACACACACAGGCATATACATATATGCACATGTACATAATTCATACTGTCTTTCTTTATTCATTCCCATCGCCACCCCGCCAAACATGAGATAACAACCCCCTCCCCCCGCATGTGCACGAGGTAGCTCTAGGAAAACACAGCAAAGGCCACATTCGTTCACAATCAGTCATGTAATAATGCACCGAAACCACATCTCCCTTTCCACGTCCAGGACCCACAGAACTTTCCATGGTTTACCCTAGATGCTTCACATGCCCTGGTTCAGTACATTGACAGCTCGTCGACCCCGGTATACCAAATTGTTCCAATTCACTCTATTCCTTGCACGCCTTTCACCCTCCTGCATGTTCAGGCCCCGATCACTCAAAATCTTTTTCACTCCATCTTTCCATCTCCAATTTGGTCTCCCACTTCTCCTCGTTCCCTCCACCTCTGACACATATATCCTCTTGGTCAACCTTTCCTCACTCATTCTCTCCATGTAACTAAACCGTTTCAAAAAACCCTCTTCTGCTTTCTCAACCACTCTTTTTATTACCACACACCTCTCTTACCCTATTATTACATACTCCATCAAGGCACCTCACACCAAATATTGTCCTCAAACATCTCATTTCCAGCATATCCATCCTCCTTCGCGCAACTCTATCTATAGCCCACGCCTCGCAACCATATAACATTGTTTGAACCACTATTCTTTCAAACATACCCATTTTTGCTTTCCGAGATAATGTTCTCGACTTCCACACATGCTTCAACGTTCCCAGACCTTTTGCCCCCTCCCCCACCCTATGATTCACTTCCGCTTCCATGGTTCCGTCCACTGCCAAATCCACTCCCAGATATCTAAAACACTTTACTTCCTCCAGTTTTTCTCCATTCAAACGTACCTCCCAATTGCCTTGTCCCTCAACCCCACTGCACCTAATAACCTTGCTCTTATTCACTTATACTATCAGCTTTCTTCTTTCACACACTTTACCAAACTCAGTCACCAGCTTCTGCAGTTTCTCACATGAATCAACCACCAGCGCTCTACAATCAGCGAACAACAACTGACTCACTTCCCAAGCTCTCTCATCCACAACAGACTGCATACTTGCCCCTCTTTCCAAAACTCTTGCATTCACCTCCCTAACAACCCCATCCATAAACAAATTAAACAACCATGGAGACATCACGCAACCCTGCCGCAAACCTACATTCACTGAGAACCAATCACTTTCCTCTCTTCCTACATATACACATGCCTTACATCCTCGATAAAAACTTTTCACTGCTTCTAACAACTTGCCTCCTACACCATATATTCTTAATACCTTCCATAGAGCATCTCTATCAACTCTACCATATGCCGTCTCCAGATCCATAAATGCTACACACAGATCCATTTGCTTTTCTAAGTCTTTCTCACATATATTCTTCAAAGCAAACACCTGATCCTCACATCCTCTACCACTTCTGGAACCACACTGCTCTTCACCAATCTGATGCTCTGCACATGCCTTCACCCTCTCAATCAATACCCTCCCACATAATTTCTCAGGAATAATCAACAAACTTATACCTCTGTAATTTGAGCACTCACTTTTATCCCCTTTGCCTTTGTACAATGGCACTATGCAAGCATTCCGCCAATCCTCAGGCACCTCACCATGAGTCATACATACAATGAATAACGTTACCAACCAGTTAACAATACAGTCACCCCTTCTTCTAATAAATTCCACTGCAATACCATCTAAACCCGCTGCCTTGCCAGCTTTCCTCTTCCGCAAATCTTTTACCACCTCTTCTCTGTTTACCAAACCATTCTCCCTAACCCTCTCACTTTGCACACCACCTCGACCAAAACACCCTATATCTGCCACTCTATCATCAAACACATTCAACAAACCTTCAAAATACTCACTCCATCTCCTTCTCACATCACCGCTACTTGTTATCACCTCCCATTAGCCCCCTTCACTGAAGTTCCCATTTGTTCCCTTTTTTTACTCCCTAAAATTTAATGATACTCTCTCACCCAAAGTCCCATTTGCCCTCTTTTACACTTCTTGCATCTTTCTCTTGACCTCCTGCCTCTTTCTTATATGCATCTCCCACTCATTTGCATTACTTCCCTGCAAAAATCGTCCAAATGCCTCTCTCTTCTCTTTCACTACTAATCTTACTTCTTCATCCCACCACTCACTACCCTTTCTAATCTGCCCACGTCCCACGCTTCTCATGCTACAAGCATCTTTTGCGCAAGTCATCACTGCTTCCCTAAATACATCCCATTCTTCTCCCACTCCCCTTACGTCCTCTGTTTTCACCTTCTTCTATCCTGTACTCAGTCTCTCCTGGTACTTCCTCACACAAGTCTCCTTCCCAAGCTCACTTACTCTCACCACTCTCTTCACCCCAACATTCTCTCTTATTTCCAAACCACTGTTGCTCTTTACCCTTGAGCTTCATTTCACTCAAACATACTACCTATCTCTCCTTTTTTTTTCTCATCTTGGTTACATCCACACACATTTAGACACCCCAATCTGAGCCTTCGAGGAGAGTGAGCACTCTCCGTGTGACTCCTTCTTCTGTTTCCCCTTTTAGAAAGTTAAAATACAAGGAGGGGAGGGTTTCCAGTCCCCCTCTCCCGTCCCCTTTAGTCGCCTTCTATGACACGTGAGGAATGCGCGGGAAGTATTCTTTCTCCCCTAACCCCAGGGATAGTTCTGTGGGGCCTGGATGTAGAAAGGGAGCTGTGGTTTCGGTGCTTTATTACATGACAGCTAGTGACTGAATGTGAACGAATGGGGCCTTTGTTGTCTTTTCCTAGCGCTACCTCGCACACATGAGGGGGGGAGGGAGATGTTATTCCATGTGTGGCCGGGTGGCGATCGGAATGAATAAAGGCAGATAGTAAGAATTATGTACATTTGTATATATGGTTATGTCTGTGTGTGTATATATATGTATACATTGAGATGTATAGGTATGTATATTTGCGTGTGTGGACGTGTATGTATATACATGTGTATGTGGGTGGGTTGGGCCATTCTTTCGTCTGTTTCCTTGCGCTACCTCGCTAACGCGGGAGACGGCGACAAAGCAAAATAGATAGATGAAATAAAATGTATATATATATATATATATATATATATATATATATATATATATATATATATATATATAATTATATTTTTTTTTTTTTTTTGCTTTGTCGCTGTCTCCCACGTTTGCGAGGTAGCGCAAGGAAACAGACGAAAGAAATGGCCCAACCCACCCCCATACACATGTATATACATACGTCCACACACGCAAATATACATACCTACACAGCTTTCCATGGTTTACCCCAGACGCTTCACATGCCCTGATTCAACCCACTGACATCACGTCAACCCCGGTATACCACATCGATCCAATTCACTCTATTCCTTGCCCTCCTTTCACCCTCCTGCATGTTCCCGACACATAAAATCTTTTTCACTCCATCTTTCCACCTCCAATTTGGTCTCCCATTTCTCCTCGTTCCCTCCACCTCCGACACATATATCCTCTTGGTCAATCTTTCCTCACTCATTCTCTCCATGTGCCCAAACCATTTCAAAACACCCTCTTCTGCTCTCTCAACCACGCTCTATTTATTTCCACACATCTCTCTTACCCTTACATTACTTACTCGATCAAACCACCTCACACCACACATTGTCCTCAAAAATCTCATTTCCAGCACATCCATCCTCCTGCGCACAACTCTATCCATAGCCCACGCCTCGCAACCATACAACATTGTTGGAACCACTATTCCTTCAAACATACCCATTTTTGCTTTCCGAGATAATGTTCTCGACTTCCACACATTCTTCAAGGCTCCCAGAATTTTCGCCCCCTCCCCCACCCTATAATCCACATCCGCTTCCATGGTTCCATCTGTTGCCAGAACCACTCCCAGATATCTAGAACACTTTACTTCCTCCAGTTTTTCTCCATTCAAACTTACCTCCCAATTGACTTGACCCTCAACCCTACTGTACCTAATAACCTTGCTCTTATTCACATTTACTCTTAACTTTCTTCTTTCACACACTTTACCAAACTCAGTCACCAGCTTCTGCAGTTTCTCACATGAATCAGCCACCAACGCTGTATCATCAGCGAACAACAACTGACTCACTTCCCAAGCTCTCTCATCCCCAACAGACTTCATACTTGCCCCTCTTTCCAAAACTCTTGCATTCACCTCCCTAACAACCCCATCCACAAACAAATTAAACAATCATGGAGACATCACACACCCCTGCCGCAAACCTACATTCACTGAGAACCAATCACTTTCCTCTCTTCCTACACGTACACATGCCTTACATCCTCGATAAAAACTTTTCACTGCTTCTAACAACTTGCCTCCCACACCATATATTCTTAATACCTTCCACAGAGCATCTCTATCAACTCTATCATATGCCTTCTCCAGATCCATAAATGCTATATTCAAATCCATTTGCTTTTCTAAGTATTTCTCACATACATTCTTCAAAGCAAACACCTGATCCACACATCCTCTACCACTTCTGAAACCACACTGCTCCTCCCCAATCTGATGCTCTGTACGTGCCTTCACCCTCTCAATCAATACCCTCCCATATAATTTACCAGGAATGCTCAACAAACTTATATATATATATATATATATATATATATATATATATATATATATATATATATATATATATATATATATATATATATATATATATATATACCTTGCAGTCCTGATACGTTTTCAGACAGACAGACAGTTAAGCATGATGACTCACGGCAATTGATCATAGGTTTACTCACCCGCTGTCGTCGGTAACGATCTCCAGGTAGTTCTGCTGGATGGTCCTCTCGACAAACCTGATGCACGTCTTCTTCTCGATGTCAGCCATGCCTTCCTTGATGACCATCTCCTGGTAACTGGCTGTAGGATAGAATGAAGTTTGAGTTAGTCTCGTTTTCTCTTCCCTTACCTTTAATAATGTAAGTTTTTTTCTAAATAGATTCTTCGCTGTCTTAGTCATAACTTAATCACTTGACGGATCCTCAGCTGCCATCGTCCTGGCTAAATTATCTGACAAACAATGAGTTATCAAAGTCATGTCTTAGTTCTTGATAGACAATTATCTGATTTGGAATCCTGACCTGATCATATCGCACGTGCCTGACCCGATTCTCTCACACGTACCTGACCTGATCGTCTCGCACGTACCTGAACTGATCATCTCACACGTACCTGGCCTGATCGTCTCGCACGTACCTGAACTGATCATCTCACACGTACCTGGCCTGATCATTCCATACGTACCTGATCCTAACCTGACATTTTCTTTATATTTTTCCATTCTGCTTTCTTAAGCCTTTTCTTCTACACTTAGTCATGTTATTTCAACTTTTTATATCAAAAGCTCAAGTTGACAGGTTCCCATTCTGATCATTTTTTCATAAACACTGTTGTCATCTTCCTATCCTGATATCTTGGCAGCAACACGGTTATCTCCGTCCTGCCCTCTCGTAGTAATTTGGAGAACACTCGGTTGTCCTAATCTGAATGATTCTTCAACAGATCCATTGCTTATCCCAGGCCAGATGGGCCAGCTGGGTGATTGTGAGGATCCCAAGTCAGATGGGCCAGCTGGGTGATTGTGAGGATTCCAGGCAAGATAAGCCAGCTGGGTGATTGTGAGGATCCCAGGCCAGATAGGCCAGCTGGGTGATTGTGAGGATCCCAGGCCAGATGGACCAACTGGGTGACTGTGAGCATCCCAGGCTAGATGAGCCAGCTGGGTGATTGTGAGGATCCCAGGTCAGATGGACCAGCTGAGTGATTGTGAGGACCCCAGGACAGGTGGGCCAGCTGGGTGATTGTGAGGATTTCAGGCTAGATGGGCCAGCTGGGTGATTGTGAGGATCCCAAGTCAGATGGACCAGCAGGGTGACTGTGATGACCCCAGGACAGAAGGGCCAGCTGGGTGATTATGAGGATCTCAGGTCAGATGAGCCAGTTGGGGATCATCAGTCCACCTGGTCGCCCGGTCGCTCTACTATGCGTCCTACTCTCATGTTGTGATCAGTAGCGCAAAAACATTACTTCTGACCTGGATTTTCTCGAAGCTCTGCTGCTCTATCCTACTGTGATTTCTTTTCCTTTCTATTCTGACAAACGGCCATTTTTGTAGTGTCCTGACTTTTTATTTTTTCAATAGGTATTGTTGGTGTGTATTTGAAGTCACCTTCATTGAAATGAAAAAGATTTCGAATATCAGAATGTCGATGTGTATCATTTCATTCAGGTCTTATGAACAAGATACATAAGAACGTGTTATTTATACGAAAATTAAGTCAGTTTTGTCACAATGAAACTATCATCAGTTCTATAGAATAACATGTGTTATCATATTCTTTGCCGAATACATCTGGAAAGTTACCAAATGAATCATTAAGATTCTGTTGATTCGACACCTGTTCCAATTCAAATAAAGTGCCTTAAAATATACACCAGAGTTGATGCCAACGCTTCTTTGAAGCTCATATTAGTTCTTATCTACTATATCACACACACACTGCCCTATATCGGTAAGGCAATACAAGGTCACTTACTGACGGAGGAGCCGAAGATATACGGAACGATGGCGTTGGGCCACAGGTACTCGTCACCAAGGATGGCTGCGCGCTCCTTCTGGTTAAGGCAAGGGTCACCAAGGTCATGTAGGTCAGGTGAGGTCGCCAACACGGCAGGCAGAATAAGGGCAGCAAATAGGAGCAATTGATTAGCATTGCAAATGGGTTTGTAATAGTGACGTCTGTCTGTAGTATTCTTACGTTAGTTCCATAGACTAGGTAAAGCACTTGGTACTCACTAAACGGTACTTTCTAACTTAATAACTTACATTGAGCCTATTCCTACCTTGTAAGTGCTTAAGAACGATCAAAAGTATCAGTTAAACTATGCACTATACAACGGACCTTACCCCAGGTTCCTGACCAGCGATGCCCTTGATGTCGCCCTGGAAGAGGTGTGGGTTGTACATGGCCTTCGCTGCCATGGGGTGGGTTGGTACGGCGCCCGCCACCGCTGCGGCAGCGAGCAACACCAGACACGACAACCTGGGACGGATACCACACACACACGCTGAGTTACAACTGGAGTGGTTGAGGAGGGAGATCAATGACGGTGATATAGATTACAGAGTGACTGTATAGCAAATGTGTTATATGGGTGGAAGATAGTGTTAATATCAGCAAGAATACCTAAGAAATATACATATCTTCATTCATAGCGAATGATTTAGATATTGCAGTAAAGAAACATCAAAAACCAGGAGATAGCCTTGGCGGGAACTCAAAGTCGTATTAGTGTCATTTTACGGGACTATCCAGGTTATAGTGTGTGTCTAGATGTAACAGTTGATGCAAAGAGTCATTACTGTTATTCATTTTTAATCATGAAACGTTAGTTTAGTAATCATCATACTTTTTTTTTTTTTATCAATGTATTGATATGTAGTCAAGAATTACTCATGCTGCGATATATTTCAGTAATTATATATTTCAAACATCATAACCAATTCTATATATCTACTCGTATACTCAAGATACGACCGTTTTCTTCTATCTAATGTTTCGAAAACTGTGTTTAGTATGATATCTACAGGTGTGGATGGTCCTCCAGGGGGATATAACAGATCTTGATAATGAATAGAAATCCGACACTGTGAGTTGACCTGGCAGGTCATCAAGAGGCCACAGGTGGTATGTGACAAACATGCTAAAATACGTTTATCATTTATCATTTTCATGGTAAACTTCTTTGAACTATTTCTCTTTATTAGATTGTTAAACAGAGTATGAAAATAAGTTGAATAAGTCCAGAGTACTTAAACGAGAGTTCCTCGACATCTCGTGAGGTAATGTCTTCAATACAGTCGACTGACGTTCCCGTTTTAAATCCATGGGTTTGCAGCCAGACTTTGGCGTCTCAGTGCCAGACATAAGTTAGAGATGATGACTTACATTATGAGCGGAGGGGAAAGACAGAGCTGACAGGGATGAGGCACTACCAGTGGTTCGTTGTGGGTCGGTAGAGCGTATTATATACACGTTATCTGCACTGCTTACCTGGCTGCCTTCCCCCACCAGCCCCAAACACATGGGAATATCAACAATGCATGACACCTGGCCACCCTTGGCCTGGCCTTGGAGATAGAGTTTTCCTGGTCAGGTAAGCTGAGATACCCGTGTTGAAGGCTTCAGTTCGTTAGTCTAGTGTAAGAATAAAGGTTGATAAGTCTCATTAAAGACTTTGAAATTATAAGAATGGTGATAAATAATAATGATAATGATAATGATGATAATGATAATGAGAATATTGTTAAAATAATAATGATTATAATAATGTTGTTCATAATAATAATAATAATAATAATGATAATAATAATAATAATGATAATAATAATAATAGTAATAATAATGATAATAATAGTAATGATAGTAATAATAATAATAATGATAATAATGATAATGATAATAATAATAATAATAATAATAATAATAATTTTTTTTTTTCATACTATTCGCTATTTCCCGCGATAGCGAGGTAGCGTTAAGAACAGAGGACTGGGCCTTTGAGGGAATATCCTCACCTGGACCTCTTCTCTGTTCCTTCTTTTGGAAAATTAAAAAAAAAAAAAAAAAAAACGAGAGGGGAGGATTTCCAGCCCCCCGCTCCCTTCCCTTTTAGTCGCCTTCTACGACACGCAGGGAATACGTGGAAAGTATTCTTTCTCCCCTATCCCCAGGGAAAATAATAATAATAATAATAATAATAATAATAATAATAACAATGATAGTGATAATAATGATAATGATAACAATAATAACAGAAATAATGATAATGATAATGATAATAACAATAATAATAATAATAATAATAATGATAATAATAATAATAATAATAATAATAATAATAATAATAATAATAATAATAATAATAATAATAATATTAATGATAATAATAATAATTTGTATGGGTTTTCAGAAAAGAAGAGTGAATGTTGGGGTGAAGAGGGTGGTGAGAGTAAGTGAGCTTGGGAAGGAGACTTGTGTGAGGAAGTACCAGGAGAGACTGAGTACAGAATGGAAAAATGTGAGAACAATGGAAGTAAGGGGAGTGGGGGAGGAATGGGATGTATTTAGGGAATCAGTGATGGATTGCGCAAAAGATGCTTGTGGCATGAGAAGAGTGGGAGGTGGGTTGATTAGAAAGGGTAGTGAGTGGTGGGATGAAGAAGTAAGAGTATTAGTGAAAGAGAATAGAGAGGCATTTGGACGATTTTTGCAGGGAAGAAATGAAATTGAGTGGGAGATGTATAAAAGAAAGAGACAGGAGGTCAAGAGAAAGGTGCAAGAGGTGAAAAAAAGGGCAAATGAGAGTTGGGGTGAGAGAGTATCATTAAATTTTAGGGAGAATAAAAAGATGTTCTGGAAGGAGGTAAATAAAGTGCGTAAGACAAGGGAGCAAATGGGAACTTCAGTGAAGGGCGCAAATGGGGAGGTGATAACAAGTAGCGGTGATGTGAGAAGGAGATGGAGTGAGTATTTTGAAGGTTTGTTGAATGTGTTTGATGATAGAGTGGCAGATATAGGGTGTTTTGGTCGAGGTGGTGTGCAAAGATAGAGGGTTAGGGAAAATGATTTGGTAAACAGAGAAGAGGTAGTAAAAGCTTTGCGGAAGATGAAAGCCGGCAAGGCAGCAGGTTTGGATGGTATTGCAGTGGAATTTATTAAAAAAGGGGGTGACTGTATTGTTGACTGGTTGGTAAGGTTATTTAATGTATGTATGACTCATGGTGAGGTGCCTGAGGATTGGCGGAATGCGTGCATAGTGCCATTGTACAAAGGCAAAGGGGATAAGAGTGAGTGCTCAAATTACAGAGGTATAAGTTTGTTGAGTATTCCTGGTAAATTATATGGGTGGATATTGATTGAGAGGGTGAAGGCATGTACAGAGCATCAGATTGGGGAAGAGCAGTGTGGTTTCAGAAGTGGTAGAGGATGTGTGGATCAGGTGTTTGCTTTGAAGAATGTATGTGAGAAATACTTAGAAAAGCAAATGGATTTGTATGTAGCATTTATGGATCTGGAGAAGGCATATGATAGAGTTGATAGAGATACTCTGTGGAAGGTATTAAGAATATATGGTGTGGGAGGCAAGTTGTTAGAAGCAGTGAAAAGTTTTTATCGAGGATGTAAGGCATGTGTACGTGTAGGAAGAGAGGAAAGTGATTGGTTCTCAGTGAATGTAGGTTTGCGGCAGGGGTGTGTGATGTCTCCATGGTTGTTTAATTTGTTTATGGATGGGGTTGTTAGGGAGGTGAATGCAAGAGTTTTGGAAAGAGGGGCAAGTATGAAGTCTGTTGGGGATGAGAGAGCTTGGGAAGTGAGTCAGTTGTTGTTCGCTGATGATACAGCGTTGGTGGCTGATTCATGTGAGAAACTGCAGAAGCTGGTGACTGAGTTTGGTAAAGTGTGTGAAAGAAGAAAGTTAAGAGTAAATGTGAATAAGAGCAAGGTTATTAGGTACAGTAGGGTTGAGGGTCAAGTCAATTGGGAGGTGAGTTTGAATGGAGAAAAACTGGAGGAAGTGAAGTTTTTTTAGATATCTGGGAGTGGATCTGGCAGCGGATGGAACCATGGAAGCGGAAGTGGATCATAGGGTGGGGAGGGGGCGAAAATTCTGGGAGCCTTGAAGAATGTGTGGAAGTCGAGAACATTATCTCGGAAAGCAAAAATGGGTATGTTTGAAGGAATAGTGGTTCCAACAATGTTGTATGGTTGCGAGGCGTGGGCTATGGATAGAGTTGTGCGCAGGAGGATGGATGTGCTGGAAATGAGATGTTTGAGGACAATGTGTGGTGTGAGGTGGTTTGATCGAGTAAGTAACGTAAGGGTAAGAGAGATGTGTGGAAATAAAAAGAGCGTGGTTGAGAGAGCAGAAGAGGGTGTTTTGAAATGGTTCGGGCACATGGAGAGAATGAGTGAGGAAAGATTGACCAAGAGGATATATGTGTCGGAGGTGGAGGGAACGAGGAGAAGAGGGAGACCAAATTGGAGGTGGAAAGATGGAGTGAAAAAGATTTTGTGTGATCGGGGCCTGAACATGCAGGAGGGTGAAAGGAGGGCAAGGAATAGAGTGAATTGGAGCGATGTGGTGTACCGGGGTTGACGTGCTGTCAGTGGATTGAATCAGGGCATGTGAAGCGTCTGGGGTAAACCATGGAAAGCTGTATAGGTATGTATATTTGCGTGTGTGGACGTATGTATATACATGTGTATGGGGGTGGGTTGGGCCATTTCTTTCGTCTGTTTCCTTGCGCTACCTCGCAAACGCGGGAGACCGGGAAAAAAAAAATAAAAGATAATAATGATGATAATGATAATAATAATAATAATAATAATAAAATTATAATGATAATAATAATGATAATAATAATAATAATAATAATAATAATAATAATAATGATAATAATAATAATAATAATGATAATAATAATAATAATGATGATAACAATAACAATATTGATGATAATAATAATAATAATAATAATAATGATAATAATAATAATGATAATAATAATAATAATAATAATAATAATAATAATAATAATAATAGCAATGATGATAATGATAACAATGATAATAATGATAATGATAATGATACTAATAATGACAATCATAACAATAATAACAATAATGATAATAATGATATTAATAATAGTAATAATGACAATAACAATAATAATAATAATGATAATAATAATAATAATAATGATAATAATAATAATAATAATAATAATAATAATAATAATAATAATAATAATAATAAGATAATAATAATAATAATGATGATAATAATAATAATAATAATAATAATGATAATAATAATAATAATAATAATAATAAAGATAATAATAATAATAATAATAATAATGATAATAATAACAACAATGATAATAGTAATGATAATAATTATCCCTGGGGATAGGGGAGAAAGAATACTTCCCACTCATTCCTCACCTGTCGCAGAAGGCGACTAAAGGGGACTGGAGCGGGAGGCCAGAAACCCTCCCCTCCTTGTATTTTAACTTTCTAAAAGGGGAAACAGAAGGAGTCACGCGGGGAGTGCTCATCCTCCTCGAAGGCTCAGCTTAGGGTGTCTGAATGTGTGTGGATGTAACCAAGATGAGAAAAAAGGAGAGATAGGTAGTATGTTTGAGGAAAAGAACCTGGACGTGTTGGCTCTGAGAGCAACGAAGCTCAAGGGCAAAGGGGAAGAGTGGTTTGGGAATGTCTTGGGATTAAAGTCAGGGGTTAGCGAGAGGACAAGAGCAAGGGAAGGCGTAGCACTACTCCTGAAACAGGAGTGATGGGAGTATGTGATAGAGTGTAAGAAAGTAAACTCTAGAAAGTGGATGGAGAGAGATGGGTGATTATTGATGCATATGCACCTGGGCATGAGAAGAAAGATCATGAGAGGCAAGTGTTTTGGGAGCAGCTGAGTGAGTGTGTTAGTAGTTTTGATGCACGAGACCGGGTTATAGTGATGGGTGATTTGAATGCAAAGATGAGAAATGCGGCAGTTAAAGGAATAATTGGTGTACATGGGGTGTTCAGTGTTGTAAATGGAAATGGTGAAGAGCTTATAGATTTATGTGCAGAAAAAGGACTGGTGATTGGGAATACCTGGTTTAAAAAGAGAGATATACGTAAGTATACGTATGTAAGTAGGAGAGATGGCCAGAGAGCGTTACTGGATTACGTGATAATTGATCGGCGCGCGAAAGAGAGACTTTTGGATGTTAATGTGCTGAGAGGTGCAACTGGAGGGATGTCTGATCATTATCTTTTGAAAGCGAAGGTGATGATTTGTAGAGGTTTTCAGAAAAGAAGAGAGAATGTTGGGGTGAAAAGAGTGGTAAAAGTAAGTGACCTTGGGAAGGAGACTTGTGTAAGGAAGTACCTTCAGAGACTGAGTACAGAATGGAAAAGGGTGAGAACAAAGAACATAAGGGGAGTGGGGGAGGAATAGGATGTATTTAGAAAAGCAGTGATGGCTTGCGCAAAAGATGCTTGTAGCATGAGAAGCGTGGGAGGTGGGCAGATTAGAAAGGGCAGTGAGTTGTGGGATGAAGAAGTAGAATTGTTAGTGAAAGAGAAGAGAGGGGCATTTGGACAATTTTTGCAGGGAAATAATGCAAATGAGTGGGAGATGTATACAAGAAAGAGGCAGGAGGTCAAGAGAAAGGTGCAAGAGGTGAAAAAGAGGGCAAATGAGAGTTGGGGTGAGAGAGTATCGTTAGATTTTAGGGAGAATAAAAAGATGTTTTGGAAGGAAGAAAATAAAGTGCGTAAGACAAGGGAACAAATGGGAACTTCAGTGAAGGGGGCTAATGGGGATATGATAACAAGTACTGGTGATGACAAGATGGAGTGAGTATTTTGAAGGTTTGTTGAATATGTTTGATGATAGAGTGGCAGATATAGGGTGTTTTGGTCAAGGTGGTATGCAAAGTGAGAGGCTTAGGGGAATGATTTGGTAAACAGAGAAGAGGTAGTAAAAGCTTTGTAGAAGATGAAAGCCGGCAAGGCAGCGGGTTTGGATGGTATTGCAGTGGATTTATTAAAAAATTGGGTCACTGTATTGTTGACTGGTTAGTAAGGTTATTTAATGTATGTATGACTCATGATGAGGTGCCTGAGGATTGGCGGAATGCTTGCATAGTGCCATTGTACAAAGACAAAGGGGATAAAAGTGAGTGCGCAAATTATAGAGGTATAAGTTTGTTGAGTATTCATGGGAAATTATATGAGAGGGTATTGATTGAGAGGGTGAAGGCATGTACAGAGCATCAGATTAGGGAAGAGCAGTGTGGTTTCAGAAGTGGTAGAGGATGTGTGGATCAGGTGTTTGCTTTAAAGAATGTATGCGAGAAATACTTAGAAAAGCATATGGATTTGTATGTAGCATTTATGGATCTGGAGAAGGCATATAATAGAGTTGAAAGAGATGCTCTGTGGAAGGTACTAAAAATATATGGTGTGGGAGGCAAGTTGTTAGAAGCAGTGAAAAGTTTTTATTGAGGATGTAAGGCATGTGTACATGTAGGAAGAGAGAAAAGTGATTGGTTCTAAGTGAATGTAGGTTTGCGGCAGGAGTATGTGATGTCTCCATGGTTGTTTGATTTGTTCATGGATGGGTTTGTTAGGGAGTTGAATGCAAGATTTTGGAAAGAGGGACAAGTATGCAGTCTGTTGGGGGGGATGAGAGAGCTTGGGAGGTGTGTCAGTTGTTGTTCGCTGATGATACAGCGCTGGTGGCTGATTCGTGTGAGAAACTGTAGAAACTGGTGACTGAGTTTGGTAAAGTGTGTGAAAGAAGAAAGCTGAGAGTGAATGTGAATAATAACAAGGTTATTAGTTACAATAGGGTTGAGGGACAAGTCAATTGGGAGGTAAGTTTGAATGGAGAAAAACTGGAGGAAGTGAAGTTTTTCAGATATCTGGGAGTGGATTTGGCAGCGGATGGAACCATGGAAGCGGAAGTGGGGAATGGGGCGAAAGTTCTGGGAGCGTTGAAGAATGTGTGGAAGTCGAGAACATTATCTCGGAAAGCAAAAATGGGTATGTTTGAAGGAATAGTGGTTCCAACAATGTTATATGGTTGCGAGGCCTGGGCTATAGATAGAGTTGTGCGGAGGAGGGTGGATGTGCTGCAAATGAGATGTTTGAGGACAATATGTGGTGTGAGATGGTTTGATCGAGTAAATGATAATACGGTAAGAGAGATGTGTGGTAGTAAAAAGTGTGGTTGAGAGAGCAGAAGAGGGTGTTTAGAAATGGTTTGGTCACATGGAGAGAATGAGTGGGGAAAGATTGACCAAGAGGATATATGTGTCGGAGGTGGAGGGAACGAGGAGAAGCGGGCGACCAAATTGGAGGTGGAACGATGGAGTGAAAAAGATTTTGAGTGATTGGGGCCTGAACATGCAGGAGGGTGAAAGGCGTGCAAGGAATAGAGTGACTTGGAACGTTGTGGTATATCGGGGTCGACCTGCTGTCAATGGATTGAACCAGGGCATGTGAAGCGTCTGGGGTAAACCATGGAAAGTTTTGTGGGGCCTCGATGTGGAAAGGGAGCTGTGGTTTCAGTGCATTATTACATGACAGCTAGAGACTGAGTGTGAAGAAATGGGGCCTCTGTTGTCTTTTCCTAGCGCTACCTCGCTCACATGAGGGGGGGAGGGGGTTGTTATTTCATGTGTGGCGGTGTGGCGATGGGAATGAATAAAGGCAGACAGTATGAATTATGTACATGTGTATATATGTATAGTCTGTGTGTGTATATATATATGTATATGTTGAGATGTATAGGTATGTATATTTGCGTGTGTGGACGTGTATGTATATACATATGTATGTGGTTGGGTTGGACCATTCTTTCGTCTGTTTCCTTGTGCTTCCTCGCTAACGCGGGTGACAGCGACAAAGCAAAATGAATATATATAAATGAATAATAATAATTATTATAATGATAATAATGATAATAATGATAGAAATGATGATGATAATAATAATAATAATAATAATAATAATAATAATAATAATAATAATAATAATAATAATAATAGTAATAATAATAATAATAATAAAGATAATGATAATAATGATAATAATAATGATAATAATGATAATAATGATAATAATAATAATAATAATAATAATGATAATGATGATAATGATAATAGTAATCATGGTAATGATAATGATAAAGTAATAGTAAAGTAATAGTGATAGTAATATCTATAATGATACTGATGATAATGTCTATACTTAACTGCCTTTCCAGCCTAAGTGCATTTGCATAAGGAACAAAAGAATAAAAGTCTCATTTGAACTCATCCAGTCTCAAGCATATCATGTATAACACAAATGAATACAACTATGTAATACTCGACGAGCTGCTGCGTCACATGATTACCGCGAGGCCGTTGACAACTCAAGGGTGGGCCATTTTGATACTGTCTTCTACCCCCGGGACGCTTCGAAGTTTGGAACTCTCTAACCATTCATGTCTTTCCCAACAGCTGTGACCTGGCACTTTTTATAAGACAGGTTTTTCACTTCCTCCAAAATCCGTAGATAAGTTTCCCTGTTTCTTCTTTTACCCGTACATTCATCTCTATATTTCATTTAAGTCCCGGCCTTCATATGGACTTTTGTCCATGACTGCAGCCTACAATAAAAAAAAAAAGCATTGTGTCCTAACGAGGCTGTTCGTGAAAGAGGAAGAGAAAACTCATGGTTCAGTGTGGTATGAGTAGGGAGACATGCAGGTTTTTCAAAGTTGAAAACCTTTAAATTTTTCGCATAGCTCGAGATGCACATAACGTCAGTCGTGGATCCGAAGCAAAATATTCATTATGTGTATAACTCAACATAACTATGGCACTGTTTTCTACTATACTAAATGGTAAATAATTCCGCATATTACTAACCTTATATATCTTCAATGCCCGTATTAGATCATCTCTGAACCTCCCCTTTTGTGAGCTAGATAAATCTAATTCATTTAGCTAGCTCTCGAACTATGTGTTCCTCGTGCAGGGGAACATCGTGGTAGCTCATCTCTGTACTCTCTCCGTTCTGTCCGTCTTTCCTCATGTAGGGTGACCAAAACTAAAGACAATATCCAAAATGGGGATATACGTACCAGTCAGTTGTGGAGTGAATGTACCGTGTGTACCTAAACTTGAGCCTACCATCCACAACCAAGCCTTGGTTTATCTACTGAGAGTTGGGGTGAGTGAGTATCGGTAAACTAAGGGAGAACAAAATGTTTTGGAGGGAGGTAAATATTGTGGGAAAGGCAAGAGAACAATTGGGAACATCAGTTAAGGGAGAAAATGAGGAAGTAGTGACAAGTAGTGATAAAGTAAAGTAATTCTAGTAATTTGAAGGACTGTTGAATGTGTTTGATGATAGGGTGGCAGATGTAGGATGCTTGGGTCGGGGAAGCATGAAAAGTGAGTCATAGATAAGGGTTTGTTGAAAAGGGAAGACCTGGTGAAAGCCTTGCGTAAGATGAGATGTGGCAAGGCGGCTGGAGTGGTGAGCAACGCAATTGAATTTCTCAAAAAAAGGGGAATACTGTGTTACTGATTGGTTGGTTAGGATTTTCACTGTATGTACATATTATGGTGAGTTAGCCGAGGATTGGCGGAATGCATATATGGTGCCGCTTTATAAAGGCAAGGAAGACAAATGTGAGTGTTCAAACTACAGAGGAATAAGTTTGTTGAGTGTACCTAGTACGATGCATGGGAGAGCGGTGATCTAAAGTGTGAGGGTATGTTCAGAGTGCCAGACCGGGGAGGAATCAATAGTTTTTAGAAGCGTTAAAGGATGTGTGGACCAAGCTTTTGCTGTGGTTTCGGTGAATTGCACAAGATAGCTAGAGAATGGGTGTGAGCGGATGCGGCCTTTCTTCGTCAGTTCCTAGTGTTAACTCGCTAAGGATAAAGGCTTACAAAGACAAACAAATGGCAGCAGACCACTGGTTACTAGCGGGGCTATTTGAGATTGTGGAAGAGAATAGAAGCTTATGGATTAGTGTAGTAAAAGTAGACAGAGATACAGATGTTTTTAAAGAGAAAAGCTTGTAAACACTTCATGTAATTAAAGAGGCGCAAGTAATGTCAGTCGTGGGTTTGAAGAGCTAAATATCTATCTTCTATTCTTAAGCGTATCTTGAGTGCTGCTTCAACTTTTCTAATCGGTAGTTCACTCAAGAATGTTTTGCTTCCACTGTGACCATATTATCCGCACCCAGTTTCGAGAGACGGCGTTCTTCTTGCTGATTTAAAACACACCGTCTAACGTGAGTGTCAAGACGAAAGGAGCAAGTATCATGAAATTAGTCATGGGACGAAAGTTTGTCATAGAAAAGCAGACATCTATCCGTGGTCATCTCTCATGTTCATCACTTAATCAACGGCAATTCTTTAATGTTGTATATCTTTTTTGTACTATGTCCTGTTGATTGTACCTTCTCTGCCATCTTCAGTTTTTGGTGGCAGTGAACTTTTGATGTGATTTGTCCCTTTCCTCGTGCTCATCCTGTGAACGGTAGCGCAAAAGGATTACAGAAGTCACAAAGGGTCTTTGTCAGATCCTAAGTGGGTTGTTACTCATCACGTAAATTGTAACAAAGTTGGCTAATCACATAAGTTAACAGACTTTCTCTCATATAGTAAACTTACCGACAAGATGCAAAAAGTGGAGACAGTTTTAGACTTACAGATATTTTGTTATTAGCATTATGGTTTTGTGCCAAGTGATACGACAGGACCTTAGTGCTGCTGGAGAATAACTGTCGTGCCAGGTCCATCATCAAGCCTTGGTATACATACTGGTGAAGGTTGTCCCATGGAACTCAATAGATATATTTTGCCAAAGTGTGGGACCCAACACCTCTCCCACTGCCAGTCCTTTCCGTTTGGCTCAGTAGGCATCTGGGCGTTACCGAATGACCAAGGGTACACTCTGACTCGTCTAATTGCCTCTGTTCTAACTGATCAGGTTCAACCTCTGGAATTATAATCTGTTTTACTTGCCACTCTGCCATCTCAGGTTATCACCAGTTCACATCCGATCATTGGAAACCTTCTCATGCATCTGCACCTGATAAGTATCGATGACATATATCTGTAAGCACCGTTTAACTATTCATTGAAAAAAAAAATGTAATTCAACTATTATGGAAGTAGTGCATACTGAATGACTATTCACTGTCGCGCATTATGACTGGACTGCGATGGTCGTAATCTGAACTCTTCTCACGGCGTCATGACAGCTTGTATCGTTATCTCTGAACACGAAAACATGAGCACACACACACCTTTCTTGACTGGCGCTGTTACGTTGGGTTACAAAATGTTAAGAAAAAAATTGCTAACGGCGGATGAGTTCAAATATTTCAGTGTCAGATTTACATCCTTCGTTCATAATTATCTGTGACATTAATCTTTGATGATGACGATCATATGGACAACTGCCATACATGTTATGGTGATATGTTGTCACTGATACATTAAGGGAATAAGATTTGGGTTTTTAGGAAATGGTGGCAAGAAAATAGCCTCCACGGTCGCCGACACGGGGCATTATTTTCTTATATATATATATATGTATATATGTGTGTCTTTTTTCGACTGCAGTGGTCTAGTGGAAGGTTCATAATAGAAAAGTACATTTCGTGGACGTAGTTCTGTATTCATCGCTTACTTCTTGAAGTACAAGTTAGTTACAAGGGCCTCCCGTCTACTTCCTGCGGCTGCACTGTGCCTGGTACAGGTTGTTGATCTGGTTGGCATCGGTCTGCAGCATGTGTGGCTTCTCGTAGGGGTCGGTGATGTCAACACCGTCCTGCAGTGGCACAATGGTCTCTAAGACGCCCCACTGGAGAGAGAAAGCGTACTTGCCGTAGTGCATGATGCTGTCGTACTGGTAATCCTCACCCACGTACTGCCAGTAGGTGTCCTTGTCGAAGTTATAAGCCATCGCTGCGGAGTTGAATATTGCAGTTAGAGAAGTTATCTTAAGATATTACCGATCTGATTATCGGTGTTATCGGTATGATGAATGTGTTATATACTCACAAGGATCAATGTTCTGATAATTGATGACGACGTAGTCGTCGCGATCATTGCGGTTGTGCTCGTGGTAGAAGCCAATGGCGTGCATCAGCTCGTGGATGATGGTACCATGATGGCTGCAACAAACAGTTCCTGGACACCGACACCTGCTGCATCCCACTCAGCATGCCCACGTAGGAGCAACACCTACAATCTAACACTCACATGTACCAACACTCTCCCGCAGGAAGGACATACTTAAGTTATCATGTAGTGCTCTGCTAAAACTCTGGGAAGTGGTCGCTATTATCTTACATGATCTCACCAGAGCTCCTCCAGCACTTACTCTGTAAACCTTCCATTTCAATTCTCAGGATAAACTCAGCTGTTGTTCCCCGGGGATAACTTCGATGAAGTTACTCTCGAGTTATCGCTCCACAAAACGGATAGACGTCTTCTCAATCTCCCTCAAGCCATCCAAGACCGTGGTCATCTTAGAATCACCTGAGAACTGTTGTAGCTAATGAGTCTCCTCGGAGACAGTCTATTTGAACGACAACTTATGTGGTAGAAAACGGTGACTGGCAGTCAGGTGAATATCAAAACTGACACCAGTGACGAGGATGATGTGCACATAAACACACCAGCACTACTTAACATGTTTGCTGGATAAGATATTTCTCTCTGGAATCATTGAAGTTACTGACTTCATTTAAGCTATTATGGGACGACGTCTTCTCTCCACAGATCCCCCTAGATGGCTGCCTGTTTTCCCTGAAAAAGGTGTTGCAAGATTTAGATCATTACTAATGATGACAACTTAGTTTAATGCCACTGCTCGAGATATGTCAAGTGTTAGTCACACGGAAGGTGACCGTGTTTCTGTGGAGACTGACTGTTTATCTTTTTTCACAGTTCCACATTTTACTGTTGTGCGCAATTGCTCTCTAGTTATTGCAGATTTGGTCGATCCTAATCCAATAAACCGTTAATGATTATCTCGTTACAAGAACCTACTTCAAGTTAATGTTAACAAAGCAAATATGTTCATGTTACCCCATGTTTCTGTTCAGCGATGCCCTAGAAGTCGCACTCGAACATTCCCGGGTTGTAGATGGCGCCACCAGCAACACAAGCACTACTACATATGATCTGTACCACCATCATGAACTCTACAGTACAACTTCAGTGCGGTATGGTCTTCGATTAAGTAAGATTACCGAGTAATCCACATTACTTCAGGTATACGTAATCAGTGTGCAATAAATAAAAGGAAAACTGTATGCAATTTTGCCTCTGAACCCAAGTTTAATGTGATATCTGTGGGTTTAATGTATGTGACCCTCGAAGTCTGAATCATTAGTGCTGAAGACATAACATTAGCCATACAAATACAACAAAGATGCAACTGACATAACAAGTTGAAGAACTAGCTAAACAGTGCAGCCGAGGGTTGGAGCCATAACCAAAGCGTTCCAGTGGCCCTAACGTACCAGACCGCAGACAATGCCCCGCCTCCACAATGCCACGCCTCCCTCGCTCTCCTTCACCTGAGGACTGAGAATGCCGTGTCGTACCTGTTACAATGGATACATTTCAGCCATGTACATGGGATCCTGGTTAAATAGTCTCTCGCTGGTCGAGAATCATTAAATCTAAAAAAAAACATCATTTCCATTGTCCTCTCATAGTTAACTGGCAGTTGGTTGTTGAGCTTGCAACTGCTGGGATCGTTAGAGCCGTTTATGTCAAGCAACATCCGTCAACCGAAAACTCTTCAACACCTTCTTCAGGAGTAATACACACACACACACACAAAAAAAAAAAAAAACACGCGCATACACACACACTGTCACATATATATATATATATATATCATACAAACCAACAGCCAGGATCGAACCTGGGACCCCTGTGCAACGGGCAGGAGCGCTACCTCTAGGCTACGATCGCCCCTAATAGGGAAATGACTATTCGAATAATATGTACTCGAATACCCTTCGTCTCACGTAAGGGGTGATCATATCCTAGCGGTAGCGCTCCGCCTGTTGCACAGGAGTCTCAGGTTCGATCCTGGCTGTTGGAGGTTTGTATGTTCTATGAAGGTGCGCGTTGATATGCACTTTGTTCGTACACGCACACACACTCAGATTCAGAGGTATAAGTTTGTTGAGTATTCCTGGTAAATTATATGGGAGGGTATTGATTGAGAGGGTGAAGGCATGTACAGAGCATCAGATTGGGGAAGAGCAGTGTGGTTTCAGAAGTGGTAGAGGATGTGTGGATCAGGTGTTTGCTTTGAAGAATGTATGTGAGAAATACTTAGAAAAGCAAATGGATTTGTATGTAGCATTTATGGATCTGGAGAAGGCATATGATAGAGTTGATAGAGATGCTCTGTGGAAAGTACTAAGAACATATGATGTGGAAGGCAAGTCGTTAGAAGCAGTGAAAAGTTTTTATCGAGGATGTAAGGCATGTGTACGTGTGTAAAGTGTGTGAAAGAAGAAAGTTAAGAGCAAACGTGAATAAGAGCAAGGTTATTAGGTACAGTAGGGTTGAGGGTCAAGTCAACTGGGAGGTAAGTTTGAATGGAGAAAAACTGGAGGAAGTAAAGTGTTTTAGATATCTGGGAGTGGATCTGGCAGCGGATGGAACCATGGAAGCGGAAGTGAATCATAGGGTGGGGGAGGGGGCGAAAATCCTGGGAGCCTTGAAGAATGGTGTGGAAGTCGAGAACATTATCTCGGAGAGCAAAAATGGGTATGTTTGAAGGAATAGTGGTTCCAACAATGTTGTATGGTTGCGAGGCGTGGGCTATGGATAGAGTTGTGCGCAGGAGGGTGGATGTGCTGGAAATGAGATGTTTGAGGACAATATGTGGTGTGAGGTGTAAGTAATGGAAGGGTAAGGGAGATGTGTGGAAATACAAAGAGCGTGGTTGAGAGACCAAAAGAGGGTGTTTTGAAATGGTTTGGTCACATGGAGAGAATGAGTGAGGAAAGATTGACCAAGAGAATATATGTGTCGGAGGTGGAGGGAACGAGGAGAAGTGGGAGACCAAATTGGAGGTGGAAAGATGGAGTGAAAAAGATTTTGTGTGATCGGGGCCTGAACATGCAGGAGGGTGAAAAGCGGGCAAGGAACAGAGTGAATTGGATCGATGTGGTATACCGGGGTCGACGTGCTGTCAATAGATTGAATCAGGGCATGTGAAGCGTCTGGGGTAAACCATGAAAAGTTTTGTGGGCCTGGATGTGGAAAGGGAGCTATGGTTTCGGGCATTATTACATAACAGCTAGAGACTGAGTGTGAACGAATGTGGCCTTTGTTGTCTTTTCCTAGCGCTACCTCGCACACATGAGGGAGGGAGGATGTTATTCCATGTGTGGCGAGGTGGCGATGGGAATAAATAAAGGCAGACAATATGAATTGTGTACATGTGTATATATGTATATGTCTGTGTGTGTATATATATGTGTACATTGAGATGTATAGGTATGTATATTTGCGTGTGCGGACGTGTATGTATATACATGTGTATGGGGGTGGGATGGGCCATTTCTTTCGTCTGTTTCCTTGCGCTACCTCGCAAACGCGGGAGACAGCGACAAAGCAAAATAGAAAATAAAAAAGATACTATATATATATATATATATATATATATATATATATATATATATATATATATATATATATATAGGGGTAGTGAGTGGTGGGATGAAGAAGTAAGAGTATTAGTGAAAGAAAAGAGAGAGGCATTTGGACGATTTTTGCAGGGAAAAAATGCAATTGAGTGGGAGAAGTATAAAAGAAAGAGACAGGAGGTCAAGAGAAAGGTGCAAGAGGTGAAAAAAAGGGCAAATGAGAGTTGGGGTGAGAGACTATCAGTAAATTTTAGGGAGAATAAAAAGATGTTCTGGAAGGAGGTAAATAGGGTGCGTAAGACAAGGGAGCAAATGGGAACTTCAGTGAAGGGCGTAAATGGGGAGGTGATAACAAGTAGTGGTGATGTGAGAAGGAGATGGAATGAGTATTTTGAAGGTTTGTTGAATGTGTCTGATGACAGAGTGGCAGATATAGGGTGTTTGGGTCGAGGTGGTGTGCAAAGTGAGAGGGTTAGGGAAAATGATTTGGTAAACAGAGAAGAGGTAGTAAAAGCTTTGCGGAAGATGAAAGCCGGCAAGGCAGCAGGTTTGGATGGTATTGCAGTGGAATTTATTAAAAAAGGGGGTGACTGTATTGTTGACTGGTTGGTAAGGTTATTTAATGTATGTATGACTCATGGTGAGGTGCCTGAGGATTGGCGGAATGCTTGCATAGTGCCATTGTACAAAGGCAAAGGGGATAAGAGTGAGTGCTCAAATTACAGAGGTATAAGTTTGTTGAGTATTCCTGGTAAATTATATGGGAGGGTATTGATTGAGAGGGTGAAGGCATGTACAGAGCATCAGATTGGGGAAGAGCAGTGTGGTTTCAGAAGTGGGAGAGGATGTGTGGATCAGGTGTTTGCTTTGAAGAATGTATGTGAGAAATACTTAGAAAAGCAAATGGATTTGTATGTAGCATTTATGGATCTGGAGAAGGCATATGATAGAGTTGATAGAGATGCTCTGTGGAAGGTATTAAGAATATATGGTGTGGGAGGCAAGTTGTTAGAAGCAGTGAAAAGTTTTTATCGAGGATGTAAGGCATGTGTACGTGTAGGAAGAGAGGAAAGTGATTGGTTCTCAGTGAATGTAGGTTTGCGGCAGGGGTGTGTGATGTCTCCATGGTTGTTTAATTTGTTTATGGATGGGGTTGTTAGGGAGGTAAATGCAAGAGTTTTGGAAAGAGGGGCAAGTATGAAGTCTGTTGGGGATGAGAGAGCTTGGGAAGTGAGTCAGTTGTTGTTCGCTGATGATACAGCGCTGGTGGCGGATTCATGTGAGAAACTGCAGAAGCTGGTGACGGAGTTTGGTAAAGTGTGTGGAAGAAGAAAGTTAAGAGTAAATGTCAATAAGAGCAAGGTTATTAGGTACAGTAGGGTTGAGGGTCAAGTCAATTGGGAGGTGAGTTTGAATGGTGAGAGGCTGGAGGAAGTGAAGTGTTTTAGATATCTGGGAGTGGATCTGTCAGCGGATGGAACCATGGAAGCGGAAGTGGATCATAGGGTGGGGGAGGGGGCGAAAATTTTGGGAGCCTTGAAAAATGTGTGGAAGTCGAGAACATTATCCCGGAAAGCAAAAATGGGTATGTTTGAAGGAATAGTAGTTCCAACAATGTTGTATGGTTGCGAGGCGTGGGCTATGGATAGAGTTGTGCGTAGGAGGATGGATGTGCTGGAAATGAGATGTTTGAGGACAATGTGTGGTGTGAGGTGGTTTGATCGAGTAAGTAACGTAAGGGTAAGAGAGATGTGTGGAAATAAAAAGAGCGTGGTTGAGAGAGCAGAAGAGGGTGTTTTGAAATGGTTTGGGCACATGGAGAGAATGAGTGAGGAAAGATTGACCAAGAGGATATATGTGTCGGAGGTGGAGGGAACGAGGAGAAGAGGGAGACCAAATTGGAGGTGGAAAGATGGAGTGAAAAGGATTTTGTGTGATCGGGGCCTGAACATGCAGGAGGGTGAAAGGAGGGCAAGGAATAGAGTGAATTGGAGCGATGTGGTATACAGGGGTTGACGTGCTGTCAGTGGATTGAATCAAGGCATGTGAAGCGTCTGGGGTAAACCATGGAAAGCTGTGTAGGTATGTATATTTGCGTGTGTGGACGTGTGTATGTACATGTGTATGGGGGGGGTTGGGCCATTTCTTTCGTCTGTTTCCTTGCGCTACCTCGCAAACGCGGGAGACAGCGACAAAGTATAAAAAAAAAAAAAAAAAATATATATATATATATATATATATATATATGTTTGTGTGTGTGTGTGTGTGTGTGCGTGTGTGGGCGGAGGCAAAGGTTCTGGTAGCGTTGAAGAATGTGTGGAATGAGAAAACGTAATCTCGAAGAGCAAAAATAGGTATGTTTGAAGGAATAGTGGTTCCAACAATGTTATATGGTTGCGAGGCATGGGTTATAGATAGGGTTGTGCGGAAGAGGGTCGATGTGTTGGAAATGAAATGTGTGATGACAACATGTAGTGTGAGGTGGTTTGATCGGGTAAGTAATGAAAAGGTTGGAGAGACGTGTGGTAATAGAAAGACTGTGGTTGAGAGAGCAGAAAAGGGTGTATTGAAATGGTTTGGACACATGAAGAGAATGAGTGAGGAAAGATTGACAAGGAGGATGTAAGTGTAAGAGATGAAGTGGACAAGAAGCGGAAGACCAAACTGGAGGTGGAAGGATGGAGTGAAAAAGATTTTCAGCGATCGGGGCCTGAACATACAAGAGGATGAAAGGCGTGCAAGGAATAGAGTGTACTGGAACGATGTGGTATGCCGAGGTCGACGTGCTGTCACTGGATGGAGCCAGAACATGTGAAGCGTCTGGGGTAAAGCATGGAAAGTTCTGTGGGGTCTGGATGTGGAAAGGGAGCTGTGGTTTCGGTGCATTGCACATGACAGCTAGAGACTGAATGTGAACGAATGTGGCCTTTTAGGTCTTTTCCTGGCGCTACCTCGCTGGAGGAGAGGAGGGAAATGCTATTTCATGTGTGGCTTGGTAGCGACAGTAATGGATGAAGGCATCAAGTATATATATATATATATATATATATATATATATATATATATATATATATATATATATATATATATATATATATATATATATATATTTCTTTTTTTTGGCTTTGTCGCTGTCTCCCGCGTTTGCGAGGTAGCGCAAGGAAACAGACGAAAGAAATGGCCCAACCCACCCCCATACACATGTATATACATACGTCCACACACGCAAATATACATACCTACACAGCTTTCCATGGTTTACCCCAGACGCTTCACATGCCCTGATTCAATCCACTGACAGCACGTCAACCCCGGTATACCACATCGCTCCAATTCACTCTATTCCTTGCCCTCCTTTCACCCTCCTGCATGTTCAGGCCCCGATCACACAAAATCTTTTTCACTCCATCTTTCCACCTCCAATTTGGTCTCCCACTTCTCGTTCCCTCCACCTCCGACACATATATCCTCTTGGTCAATCGTTCCTCACTCATTCTCTCCATGTGACCAAACCATTTCAAAACACCCTCTTCTGCTCTCTCAACCACGCTCTTTTTATTTCCACACATCTCTCTCACCCTTACGTTACTTACTCGATCAAATCACCTCACACCACACACTGTCCTCAAACATCTCATTTCCAACACATCCATCCTCCTGCGCACAACTCTATTCATAGCCCACGCCTCGCAACCATACAACATTGTTGGAACCACTATTCCTTCAAACATACCCATTTTTGCTTTCCGAGGTAATGTTCTCGACTTCCACACATTTTTCAAGGCTCCCAGAATTTTCGCCCCCTCCCCCACCCTATGATCCACTTCCGCTTCCATGGTTCCATCCGCTGCCAGATCCACTCCCAGATATCTAAAACACTTCACTTCCTCCAGTTTTTCTCCATTCAAACTTACCTCCCAATTGACTTGACCCTCAACCCTACTGTACCTAATAATTAACCTTGCTCTTATTCACATTTACTCTTAACTTTCTTTTTTCACACTTTACCAAACTCAGTCACCAGCTTCTGCAGTTTCTCACACGAATCAGCCACCAGCGCTGTATCATCAGCGAACAACAACTGACTCACTTCCCAAGCTCTCTCATCCACAACAGACTTCATACTTGGCCCTCTTCCCAAAACTCTTGCATTCACCTCCCTAACAACCCCATCCATAAACAAATTAAACAACCATGGAGACATCACACACCCCTGCCGCAAACCTACATTCGTATATATATATATATATATATATATATATATATATATATATATATATATATATATATATATATATATATATATATATATATCTTTCTTCTTTCTTTCAAACTATTCGCCATTTCCCGCATTAGCGAGGTAGCGTTAAGAACAGAGGACTGGGCCTTTGAGGGAATACCTTCACCTGGCCCAATTCTCTGTTCCTTCTTTTGGAAAAAAAAAAAAAAAAAAAGAAAAGAGAGGGGAGGATTTCCAGCCCCCCGCTCCCTCCCCTTTTAGTCGCCTTCTACGACACGCAGGGAATACGTGGGAAGTATTCTTAATCCCCTATCCCCAGGGATATATATATATATATATATATATATATATATATATATATATATATATATATATATATATATATATATATATATATATATATATATATATATATGTGTATTCCTAGGACTCCACGGGGAAAATGAAACACGAAAAGTTCCCAAGTGCACTTTCGCGTAATAATCACATCATCAGGGGAGACACAAGAGAGAAATATGATAGTCAGTTAATATACATCGAAGAGACGAAGCTAGGACGCCATTTGGTAAACATGAGATTGTCCAAAACATGCGATTGTCCGAGACCTACAACGAGCGTTCATGAGCTTATCATTTTACAGATATTATCAACAATAAAGTTATCAAATTCGTATAGACCATTACTAATATTAATTCTCTGTGTATCTAATAAGAGAAGATTCAATGATATTTCTCGTTGTAATAGAGTTAGAGTTGATAACTGAAATGGCATTACTCCAGTCAATACAATGATCATAGGTTTTAAAGTGATTAAACAAGGCTTTGATTCTTGTCCTGTTCTTATACTATATTTATGTTGCTTAAGTCTAAAAGAAAGATCCTTACCAGTCTCCCCAACATAAAATTTATCACAATTTCTACATGGAACTTTATAGATGCATCCAAGAGAATTTTCTGGTGAATTCCTGATTAAGATATTCTTTATAGTATCATTGTTGCTGAAGGCAACATTTACATTAAAGGATTTAATCAACATGGGAAATTAAGCAGAATTATTATCATAAGGGAGAACTAAAAGATTCTTGGTGTCAGTGGGAGGTTTAGGCTCAACTCTATAAAATGATTTCATTGCTAACTTAAGGGATTTATCAATGAAAGATCTAGGGTACTTTAACTTAGATCCAATACAATATATCTTCTTAAACTCATCATCAATAAACTCTGGACTGCAAATATGTAATGCCCTAAGGAACATAGACTGAAATGATAATAATTCAACTCTGTCATGTTGAGATGAGTAATGATGGATATACGAGCGTATATACATTGGTAGGTTTTCTTTATATGCTAAACTTAAACTTGTTTCCTTGCCTATAGATCATGCAACCTAAAAATGGTAACATACCATTATTTTCATTTTCTTCAGTAAGTTTGATGGAAGGTACTAAATTGTTAAGTAAGGGGAGAAATAATTGTAAATTTTCATTTGTTGGCCAAACACAAAGAACATCATCTACATACCTAAACCAAATTGCATTAGAAGGAAAGATATCCTCTAGTAATTTTGTTTCAAAAAATTCCATATAAAGATTACTTAGTACAGGGGAAAGAGGGTTACCCATTGCCAAATCAAATTTTTGAGCATAATAATCTCCATTGAACTGAGATACACAGTCTTTTATACACAATTTTATCAGCTCAATGAAAACAGACTTTGAAACAGGTAAATGAATATCATCCAAGACATCAAATGAATATTCTAAAAGGTCATCAACTGGAACTTTAGCTAAATCTACATTGTTCATGATATTAGAATTTGATAACTTACCCACTAAAGGGTTTGATAAAGAAACTAACCATTTTGACACTTTATATGTGATGGAGCCTACTGAAGGTCTTGCTGGAGAATTCTGTTTATATGTTTTGATAAGTCCATCCATATATGGCAATGAAGGGGACAAAGATGACAAACTTTTGATAAGAGAACTATTACCTTTCAATAACAACTTCGTTTCTTTATTGAAATGGGAATTAACTGCTTCTAAAGGATTTTTACTTAGTTTAGAATATGTTGTGTCATCATTTAAAAGATCATTCATTTTAGATAAATAGTTACTTTTGTCTAAAATCACAGCAGTGTTAGCCTTATCTGCTTTAGTAATATGTATATCCTTATCTTTTTTTAAGGTGTTAATAGCTCTTATAAATCTTTTAAGGCAATTAGGTTTCAATGGTTTTGACAAACTGTCATACACTAAACCCTTACAGATATTAATTTCATCATTACTTAAATTACTGAATTTCTCTAAATTTCAAAAGGACTTTGTGACATCAACGCAGCTGGTTTCCCTGTTAGAGCACACAAAACTTAAACCATAGCCTAATGCACACAAGGAATCCTTATCTAGTTGTTCATTAGACAGGTTTATCACAAAAGAAGTGTTTGTGTTCTTGGTCCAGTCGCTGTTTTTAATAAGATTGTCCAACTTACAATTTAGTGACATTTGTAGCCTATTGCGTTCTTTCCTTAGCCTATCATAGCAATAGTCCAACATCCGGTTGTTCCAGTATGTCGGTATTGCCATTTGAAAGGCACATTTCTTCTCTCTTGAAATGCGAAAAGCCTCCTCCATTTCAAGTTTCTTTAATTCAATGTTTTTCTTTAAAACAATATTTTGGAATTGGTCAAATGGTCGACCAGACAGCTGCAACAATTGTTGAGGTAGAATAGATCTTGGCATCACTTGTTCATCAAGGCATTTCCTAAGGAATCCAAATCATAACTTCTGTTGGTTGGCCTTGATTAGCGATTTGGAGAAAGCAGTAACGAAAGGAGAAAGTCCAGGACATCTTGTATAGAAGTAATTGAAGAGACGTGTGGAATCCATGTTGGAAAGGATCACAATTTTGCGCGTGATCAAGACATTCCTATGAGTCCACGGGGAAAATGAAACACGATAAGTTCCCAAGTGCACTTTCGTGTAATAATCATATCACCAGGGGAGACAATAATACTATAAAGAATATCTTAATCGAGAATTCACCAGAAAATTCTCTTGGATACATCTATAAAGTGCCATGTGGAAATTGTGATAAATCTTATGTTGGGTAGACTAGTAAGGATCTTTCTGTTAGACTTAAGCAACAGAGATATAGTATAAGAACAGGACAAGAATCAAATGACTTGTTTAATCACGTTAAAACTATGATCATTGTATTTACTGGAGTAACGCCATCAAAGTTATTAATTCTAACTCTATTGCCACGAGAAATATCATTGAATTTTCTATTATTAAATACACAAAGAATTATAATCTTAATATTAGTGATGGTCTATACAAATTAGATAACTTTATTGTTGATAAAATTTGTAAAATGATAAGTTTATGAACGCTCGTTGTATGTCTTGGATAATCACATGTTTACCAAATGGCGTCCTAGCTTCGTCTCTTCGATGTATATCAACTGACGTATATTTCTCTCTTGTGTCTCCCCTGATGATGTGATTATTACACGAAAGTGCACTTGGGAGCTTATCGTGTTTCATTTTTCCCCGTGAACTCATAAGAATATTTTAATCGCGCGCAAAATTGTGATCCTTTCAAAAAAAGAAATATATATATATATATATATATATATATATATATATATATATATATATATATATATATATATATATATATATATATATAAATATATATATATATATATATATATATATATATATATATATATATATATATATATATATATATATATATATATATATATACGTATAAGTTTGTTGAGTATTCCTGGTAATTTATATGGGAGGGTATTGATTGAGAGGGTGAAGGCATGTACAGAGCATCAGATTGGGGAAGAGCAGTGTGGTTTCAGAAGTGGTAGAGGATGTGTGGATCAGGTGTTTGCTTTGAAGAATGTATGTGAGAAATACTTAGAAAAGCAAATGGATTTGTATGTAGCATTTATGGATCTGGAGAAGGCATATGATAGAGTTGATAGAGATGCTCTGTGGAAGGTATTAAGAATATATGGTGTGGGAGGCAAGTTGTTAGAAGCAGTAAAAAGTTTTTATCGAGGATGTATGGCATGTGTACGTGTAGGAAGAGAGGAAAGTGATTGGTTCTCAGTGAATGTAGGTTTGCGGCAGGGATGTGTGATGTCTCCATGGTTGTTTAATTTGTTTATGGATGGGGTTGTTAGGGAGGTAAATGCAAGAGTTTTGGAAAGAGGGGCAAGTATGAAGTCTGTTGGGGATGAGAGAGCTTTGGAAGTGAGTCAGTTGTTGTTCGCTGATGATACAGCGCTGGTGGCTGATTCATGTGAGAAACTGCAGAAGCTGGTGACTGAGTTTGGTAAAGTGTGTGAAAGAAGAAAGTTAAGAGTAAATGTGAATAAGAGCAAGGTTATTAAGTGCAGTAGGGTTGAGGGTCAAGTCAACTGGGAGGTAAGTTTGAATGGAGAAAAACTGGAGGAAGTAAAGTGTTTTAGAGATCTGGGAGTGGATCTGGCAGCGGATGGAACCATGGAAGCGGAAGTGGATCATAGGGTGGGGGAGGGGGCGAAAATTCTGGGAGCCTTGAAAAATGTGTGGAAGTCGAGAACATTATCTCGGAAAGCAAATATGGGTATGTTTGAAGGAATAGTGGTTCCAACAATGTTGTATGGTTGCGAGGCGTGGGCTATGGATAGAGTTGTGCGCAGGAGGGTGGATGTGCTGGAAATGAGATGTTTGAGGACAATGTGTGGTGTGAGGTGGTTTGATCGAGTAAGTAACGAAAGGGTAAGAGAGATGT
>NC_092230.1:12090392-12117892 GCF_036320965.1 Panulirus ornatus | reverse complement strand
GTGGAATTTATTAAAAAAGGGGGTGACTGTATTGTTGACTGGTTGGTAAGGTTATTTAATGTATGTATGACTCATGGTGAGGTGCCTGAGGATTGGCGGAATGCGTGCATAGTGCCATTGTACAAAGGCAAAGGGGATAAGAGTGAGTGCTCAAATTACAGAGGTATAAGTTTGTTGAGTATTCCTGGTAAACTATATGGGAGGGTATTGATTGAGAGGGTGAAGGCATGTACAGAGCATCAGATATATATATATATATATATATATATATATATATATATATATATATATATATATATATATATATATATATATATATATATATATATATATATGTATATATATATATATACATATATATATATATATATATATATATATATATATATATATATATATATATATATATATATATATATATATATATATATATATATATATATATATATATATATATATGTATATATATATATATACATATATATATATATATATATATATATATATATATATATATATATATATATATATATATATATATATATATATATATATATATATATATATATATATATATATATATATATATATATATGTATATATATATATATACATATATATATATATATATATATATATATATATATATATATATATATATATATATACATATATATATATATATATATATATATATATATATATATATATATATATATATATATATATATATATATATATATATATATATATATATATATATATATATATATATATGTATATATATATATATATATATATATATATATATATATATATATATATATATATTTTTTTTTTTTTTTTATACTTTGTCGCTGTCTCCCGCGTTTGCGAGGTAGCACAAGGAAACAGACGAAAGAAATGGCCCAACCCCCCCCCCCCCCCATACACATGTACATACACACGTCCACACACGCAAATATACATACCTACACAGCTTTCCATGGTTTACCCCAGACGCTTCACATGCCTTGATTCAATCCACTGACAGCACGTCAACCCCTGTATACCACATCGCTCCAATTCACTCTATTCCTTGCCCTCCTTTCACCCTCCTGCATGTTCAGGCCCCGATCACACAAAATCTTTTTCACTCCATCTTTCCACCTCCAATTTGGTCTCCCTCTTCTCCTCGTTCCCTCCACCTCCGACACATATATCCTCTTGGTCAATCTTTCCTCACTCATTCTCTCCATGTGCCCCAACCATTTCAAAACACCCTCTTCTGCTCTCTCAACCACGCTCTTTTTATTTCCACACATCTCTCTTACCCTTACGTTACTTACTCGATCAAACCACCTCACACCACACATTGTCCTCAAACATCTCATTTCCAGCACATCCATCCTCCTGCGCACAACTCTATCCATAGCCCACGCCTCGCAACCATACAACATTGTTGGAACCACTATTCCTTCAAACATACCCATTTTTGCTTTCCGAGATAATGTTCTCGACTTCCACACATTTTTCAAGGCTCCCAAAATTTTCGCCCCCTCCCCCACCCTATGATCCACTTCCGCTTCCATGGTTCTTTTTTAGATATATATATATATATATATATATATATATATATATATATATATATATATATATATATATATATATATATATATTTCCTTGGGGATAGCGGAGAAAGAATACTTCCCACACATTTCCCGCGTGTCACAGAAGAAGGCGACTAATGGGGGCGGGAGCGGTTTGGGGCAAGAAATCCTCTCATCCTTGTATTTTAACTTTCTAAAAGGGGAAACAGAAGAAGGAGTCATGCAAGGAGTGCTCATCCTCCTCGAAGGCTCAGATTGGGGTGTCTAAATGTGTGTGTAACAAGCATAAGTAAAAAGGAGTTAGGTAATATGCTTGAGGAAAAAAATCTGGATGTTTTGGCTCTAAGTGAAACGAAGCTCAAGGGTAAAGGAAAAGAGTGGTTTGGGAATGTCTTGGGAGTAAAGTAAGGGGTTGGTTAGAGGACAAGAGCAAAGGAAGTAGTAACACTACTCCTGATGCAGGAGTTGCGGAAGTATGTAACAGAGTGTAAGAAAGTAAACTCTAGATTTGAGAAAGTACCAGGAGAGATTCAGTGCAGAATGGAAAAGGGTGAGAGTAAATGACGTAGGGGGAGTGGGGAGGAATGGGATGTATTTATGGAAGCAGTGATGGCTTGCCAAAAGATGCTTGTGCATGAGAAAGGTGGGAGCTGGGCAGATTAGAAAGGGTAGTGAGTGGTGGGATGAAGAAGAAAGATTGTTAGTGAAAGAGAAGAGAGGCGTTTGGACGATATCTGCTGGGAAGTATTACAAATGACAGGAAGATGTATAAAGGTAAGCTGCAGGAGGTCAAGAAAAAGGTGCAAGAGGGGAAAAAGAAGGCAAATAAGAGTTGGCATGAGAGAGTATCGTTAAATTTTAGGGAATATAAAAAGATGTTTTGGAAGAAGGTAACTAAAGTGCGTAAGACAAGATAACAGATGGGAACATTGGTGAAGGGGGCAAATAGGGAGGTAATAACGAGCAGTGGTGAAATGAGGAGATGGAGAGAGTATTTTGAAGGTTTGTTGAATCTCTTTTATGATAGAGTGGCAGATATAGGGTGTTTTGGTTGAGGTGGTGTGCGAAGTGAGAGGGTCAGGGTGAATGGTTTAATAAAAAGTGAAGAGGTAGTAAAAGCTAGGCTAACCGCTAGCATGCCTGCCTCTTGCACAGGGGTCCCGGGTTCGATCCTGGCTGTTGGAGGTTTGTATGTTCTATGAAGGTGCGCGTTCATATGCACTTTATTCGTATTCATATACCTCCGCGTTGTACAGTTAGGTTCGGTAAAACGCTATCAGCTGGCTATGTGCGCCTGTTGGGAAATAACCAGTATAGACCCCGTTGCTCACCATTGTGAGACGAAGGGTATTCGAGTACTTAGTATTCGAATAGTTGTTTCCTATTAGCAAGGCTAGCGGTTAGCATGCCTGCCTCTTGCACAGGGGTCCCGGGTTCGATCCTCGCTGTTGGAGATTTGCATGTTCTATGAAGGTGCGCGTTCATATGCACTTTATTCGTATATATATATATATATATATATGTATATATATATATATATGTATATATATATATATATATTTTTTTTTTCTTTCAAACTATTTGCCATTTCCGGCGTTAGCGAGGTAGCGTTAAGAACAGAGGACTGGGCCTTTGAGGGAATATCCTCACCTGGCCCCCTTCTCTGTTCCTTCCTTTGGAAAATTAAGAAAAAATGATGAGAGGGGAGGATTTCCAGCCCCCCGCTCATATATATATATATATATATATATATATATATATATATATATATATATATATATATATATTCCTATGAGTCGACGGGGAAAATGAAACACGACAAGTTCCCAAGGGCACTTTCGTGTAATAATCACATCATCAGGGGAGACACAAGAGAGAAATATAAGTCAGTTGATATACATCGAAAAGACGATGCTAGGACGCCATTTGGTAAACATGCGATTGTCCAACACATATAACGAGCGTTCATAAACTTATTATTTTACAAATTTTACCAACAAGAAGGTTATCTAATTTGTATAGACAGCCACTAATATTAAGATTATAATTCTTTGTGTATTTAATAATAGAAGATTCAATGATATTTCCCGTGGTAATAGAGCTAGAGTTAATAACTGAGATGGCATTACTCTAGTCAATACAATGATCATACTTTTTTAAGTGATTAAACAAGGCATTTGATTCTTGTCACGTTCTTACACTATATTTATGTTGCTAAAGTCTAACAGAAGGATCCTCACCTAGTCTGCCCAACATAAAATTTATCACAATTTCCACATGGCACTTTATAGATGCATCCAATTCCCGATTAAGATATTCTTTATAGTATCATTGTTGCTGAAGGCAACATTTACATTAAAGAATTTAAGAAACATGGGAAGTTAAGTAAAATTATTATTAAATGGGAGAACTAAAAGATTCTTGGTGTCAATGGGAGGTTTGGGCTCAACTCTATAAAAGATTTCTTTACTAACTTAAGGGATTTATCAATGAAAGATCTAGGGTACTTCAACATAGATCCAATAGAATATATCTTCTCAAACTCATCATCAATAAACTCTGGACTGCAAATACGTAATGCCCTAAGGAAAATAGATTGAAATGATGATAATTCAACTCTGTCATGTTGAGATGAGTAATAAAGGATATATGAGCATACATTGGTGGGTTTTCTGTATATGCTAAACTTAAACTTGTTTCCCTGTCTATGGATCATGCAATCTAAAAATGGTAACATACCATTATTTTCATTTTCTACAGTAAATTTGATGGAAGGTACTAAATTGTTAAGTAAGGGGAGAAATATTTGTAAATTTTCATTTGTTGGCCAAACACAAAGAATATCATCTACATATCTAAACCAAATTGTATTAGAAGGTAAGATATGCTTTAGTAATTTTGGTTCAAAAAATTCCATATAAAGATTACTTAGTAGTACAGGTGAAAGAGAGTTACTCATTGCCATACCAAATTTTTGAGCATAATAATCTCCATTGAATTGAAATACACAATCTTTTATACACAATCTTATCACTTCAATGAAAACAGACTTTAAACAGGTAAATGAATATCATCCAAGATCTCAAATAGATATTCTAAAAGGTCATCAACTGGAACTTTAGTGAAAAGAGAGGAAACATCAAAGCTAACTAGTTTAAAATCAAAATCAACATTAATATTGTTTTGCTTGTTGACTAAATCTGCATTGTTCATGATATTAGAATTTGATACCTTACCCACTAAAGGGCTTAATAAAGAAACTAACCATTTTGACAATTTATATGTGATGGAGCCTACTGAACTCACTATAGGTCTTGCTGGAAAATTCTGTTAACGTGTTTTGATAAGTCCATTCATATATGGCAATGTAGGGGACAAGATGTGTGTGTATGTGTGTGTGTGTGTGGTTTCAGTGCAATATACATGACAGCTAGAGACTAAGTGTGGACAAATGAGGCCTGTGTTGTCTTTTCCTGGCGCTACCTCGCGCACGTGCGGGGGAAGGGGGTTGTCATCTCATGTGTGGCGAGGTGGCAATGAGAATGAATAAAGGCAGCAAGTATGAATTATATACATGCGTATATATGTATATGTCTGTGTATGTATATATATGTATACATTGAAATGTATAGGTATGTATATGTGAGTGTATGGACGTGTATATATATACGCGTGTGTGAGGGCGGGTTGGGACATTCTTTCGTATGTTTCCTTGCGCTACCTCGCTAACGCGGGAGACAGCGACAAAGTATAATGAAAAATGATAATAATATATATATATATATATATATATATCCAGTCCTCTGTTCTTAACGCTACCTCGCTATCGCGGGAAATGGCGAATAGTATGAAAAAGAAAAAAAAAAAAAAAAAAAAAATATATATATATATATATATATATATATATATATATATATATATATATATTTCTTTTCTTTTAAACTATTCGCCATTTCCCGCATTAGCGAGGTAGCGTTAGGAACAGAGGACTGGGCCTTTTTAGGAATATCCTCACCTGGCCCCCTCTGTTCCTTCTTTTGGAAAATTAAAAAAAAAACGAGAGGGGAGGATTTCCAGCCCACCGCTCCCTCCCCTTTTAGTCGCCTTCTACGAAGGTGTAAGGGATGTGTACGAGTAGGAAGAGAGGAAAGTGATTGGTTCTCAGTGAATGTCGGTTTGCTGCAGGGGTGCGTGATATCTCCATGGCAGTTTAATTTGTGTATGGATGGGGTTGTTAGGGAGGTAAATGCAAGAGTTTTGGCGAGAGGTGCAAGTATGCAGTCTGTTGTGGATGAGAGGGCTTGGGAAGTGAGTCAGTTGTTGTTTGGTCACATGGAGAGAATGAGTGAGGAAATATTGACACAGAGGATATGTGTATCAGATGTGGAGGGAACGAGAAGTAGGAGACCAAATTGGAGGTGGAATGATGGAGTAAAAAAGATTTTAAGCGATCGGGGCCTGAAAATGCAGGAGGGTGAAAGGAGTGCATATATACACATGTACTTAATAATAGACCATAATAATAAAAGACCATCTGAAAGGTACGAGTTCAAGCAACGGCACAAGATGAAAAGGAGAAGAAAATCTTGGCAGAGAATATCGTGGACGAGGCAGATTATACATAATTTCATCAAGAGTAAAATGTCGGTTATAGATCAGCTAATTAGGCCAAGGGATTCAGAAGGAAGAGTTGTAAAGGACGATGCAAAGATATGTAAGGAGACCACCAACATCACGTGTTTTCACGATGGGATACACTGCGTTCCCATCACCAGCGAAATGACATCGGAAAGAAAAAGTTTGGAATGAATTGTAATGGTTCAGGAAGACATTCAACATTCTTACAGTCTTGAGCAAGATGAGTGCCATGTTTCTAAAGATGTTTCTCCACACGTGCTTAAGAAGTGAACAGATTCACTTAATAGGCCATTTAAAATATCACCCAATATGTCTTTTGAGGAGGGTATGGTCTCGAGGGAATGGAAAAGGCCAGAAAAAGCATACCTGTCTTTAAGAAAGAAGACAGAGATATAACGCTGATCTGCAGACCGGTTGATCGGACGTGTGCAGTCTGTAGAACACTGGAAATATAACAATAGAGCGAATGTATGAGTACTTCCACAAAAGAAACTACCTAAGTGGAAAACATGAATTTAAGAGAAAGGTCACGTAAAAAAAGATCCAGAAAAACCCGGATCTTCATCAAGAATAAGTGAGAGATCACCAATGAAGAGAAGGTTATTGCAATGGAAGGGAACAGATGATGCATGTAAGAGGGGGCTTCTCGAAACGAGTTGGAGTCACCAGTGGTGTAAAACAAGGTTAGGTCATGAGACCACTTCCTCTCTTGGTAAATATACATGACTTGCCAGCAATACTGGAATCATACCCGTAGATGATGTTAAGGTCATTAAGGAAATAAAAAATAAACATCACATCGTTTTGCCACAGGACCTAGAGGGAATTCAAATTTGGTCTGATACATGGTTAATAAGATTCACCCAAAATAAATGCAAAGGAAAGAAGGAAAAAGACTGCTTCTATACGAATGTCATTATGGACTCCCGTAGTGTAACGGTTAGCGTTCCTGGCCGTGACGCATTCACAAGCTGCTCAGGGTCGAGCGCATAGGTTCCAATCCTGATTGCGGCAATCAATCCACAGTCAACGTAGCTGTTCATCTAACCCTAGGGGTTTATCGATAGAATAAGTACCTAGCACAGGCCAGATATATATATATATATATATATATATATATATATATATATATATATATATATATATATATATATATATATATATATATATATATATATATATACCAAGTCAATTGGGAGGTAAGTTTGAATGGAGAAAAACTGGAGGAAGTAAAGTGTTTTAGATATCTGGGAGTGGATCTGGCAGCGGATGGAACCATGGAAGCGGAAGTGAATCATTGGGTGGGGGAGGGGGCGAAAATCCTGGGAGCCTTGAAGAATGTGTGGAAGTCGAGAACATTATCTCGGAAAGCAAATATGGGTATGTTTGAAGGAATAGTGGTTCCAACAATGTTGTATGGTTGCGAGGCGTGGGCTATGGATAGAGTTGTGCGCAGGAGGGTGGATGTGCTGGAAATGAGATGTTTGAGGACAATGTGTGGTGTGAGGTGGTTTGATCGAGTAAGTAATGTAAGGGTAAGAGAGATGTGTGGAAATAAAAAGAGCGTGGTTGAGAGAGCAGAAGAGGGTGTTTTGAAATGATTTGGGCACATGGAGAGAATGAGTGAGGAAAGATTGACCAAGAGGATATATGTGTCGGAGGTGGAGGGAACGAGAAGTGGAAGACCAAATTGGAGGTGGAAAGATGGAGTGAAAAAGATTTTGAGTGATCGGGGCCTGAACATGCAGGAGGGTGAAAGGCGGGCAAGGAATAGAGTAAGTTGGATCGATGTGGTATACCGGGGTTGACGTGCTGTCAGTGGATTGAATCAGGGCATGTGAAGCGTCTGGGGTAAACCATGGAAAGTTGTGTGGGGCCTGGATGTGGAAAGGGAGCTGTGGTTTCGGGCATTATTGCATGACAGCTAGAGACTGTGTGTGAACGAATGGGGCCTTTGTTGTCTTTTCCTAGCGCTACCTCGCACACATGAGGGGGAAGGGGGATGGTATTCCATGTGTGGCGAGGTGGCGATCGGAATGAATAAAGGCAGACAGTGTGAATTGTGTGCATGGGTATATATGTATGTGTCTGTGTGTGTATATATATGTGTACATTGAGATGTATAGGTATGTATATTTGCATGTGTGGACGTGTATGTATATACATGTGTATGGGGCTGGGTTGGGCCATTTCTTTCGTCTGTTTCCTTGCGCTACCTCGCAAACGCGGGAGACAGCGACAAAGCAAAAAAAAAAATACATATATATATATATATATATATATATATATATATATATATATATATATATATATATATATATATATATATATATTCCTTTTGAGTCCACGGGGAAAATGAAAAACGATAAGTTCCCAAGAGCACTTTCGTGTAATAATCACATCATCAGGGGAGACACAAGCGAGAAATATAAGTCAGTCGATATACATCGAAGAGACGAAGCTAGGACGCCATTTGGTAAACATGTGATTGCCCAAAACATACAACGAGCGTTCATAAACTTATGATTTTACAAATCTTCTCAACAATAAAGTTAATTAATTTGTATAGACCATCACTAATATTAAGATTATAATTCTTTGTGCATCTAATAATAGAAGATTCAATGATATTTTTCTTGGTAATAGAGTTAGGTAATAACTGAGATGGCATTACTCCAGTCAAGACAATGATCATAGTTTTCAACGTGATTAAACAAGGCATTTGATTCTTGTCCCGTTCTTATACTATATTTATGTTGCTTAAGTCTAACAGAAAGATCCTTACCAGTCTGACCAACATAGAATTTATCACAGTTTCCACAAGGCACTTTATAGATGCATCGAAGAGAATTTTCAGGTGAATTCCTGATTAAGATATTCTTTATAGTATTATTGTTGCTGAAGGCAACTTTTACATTAAAGGATTTAAGCAACATGGGAAGCAAAGTGAAATTATTATCAAATCCCTTAAGTTAGCAAAGAAATCATCTCATAGAGTTGAGCCCAAACCTCCCATTGACACCAAGAATCTTTTAGTTCTCCCTTTTGATAATAATTTCACTGTTGTAATTTTAGACAAAAGTACCTATTTATCTAAAATTGATGAACTTTTAAATGATGACACAAGATATTTTAAACTCAGTAAAAATCCCTTAGTAGCAGTTAATTCCCATTTCAATAAAGAATTGAAGTAGTTCTTGAAAGGTAATGGTTCTCTTATCAAAAGTTTCTCATCTTTGTACCCTTCATTGCTATATATGTACAGACTTATCAAAACACATAAACAGAATTTTCCAGCAAGACCTATGGTGAGTTCAGTAGGCTCCATCACATATAAATTGTCAAAATGGGTAGTTTCTTTATCAAGCCCTTTACTGGGTAAGGTATCAAATTCTAATATCATGAACAATGTAGATTTGGTCAACAAGTTAAACAATATCAATGTTAATTTTGATTTCAAACTAGTTAGCTTTGATGTTTCCTCACTTTTCAATAAAATTCCAGTTGATGACCTTTCAGAACATTTATTTGATATCTTGGATGATATTCATTTCCCTGTTTCAAAGTCTGTTTTCAGTGAAGTGAATTGAAGTGTATTCCAATTCAGTGGAGATTATCATGCTCAAAAATTTCATATGGCAATGGGTAACCCTCTTTACCTGTACTAAGTAATCTTTATATGGAATTTCTTGAATCAAAATTACTTAAGGATATCTTACCTTCTAATGCAATTTGGTTTAGGTATGTAGATGATGTTCTTTGTGTTTGGCCAACAAATGAAAATTTACAAATATTTCTCCCCTTACTTAACCACTTACTACCTTCCATCAAATTTACTGTAGAAAATAAAAAAGAATGGTATTTTACCATTTTAGATTGCATGAGCCATAGGCATGGAAACAAGTTTAAGTTTAGCATATACAGAAAACCTACCAATGTATGCTCATATATCCATTATTACTCATCTCAACATGACAGAGTTAAATTATAATCATTTTAAACTATGTTCCTTAGGACATTACGTATTTGCAGTCCAGAGTTTATTGATGATGAGTTTGAGAAGATATATTCTATTGGATCTAAGTTAAAGCACACTAGATCTTCCATTGATAAATCCCTTAAGTTAACAAAAAAATCATTTAATAGAGTTGAGCCCAAACCTCCCATTGATACCAAGAATCTTTTAGGTCTCTCTTTTAATAATGATTTTGTTTTACTTCCCATGTTGCTTAAATAATTTAATGTAAGTATTGCAACAAAAATACTATAAGGATTATCTTAATCAGGAATTCACCAGAAAATTCTCTTGGATGCATCTATAAAGTGCCATGTGGAAACTGTGATAAATTTTATGTTGGGCAGACCAGTAAGGATCTTTCTGTTAGACTTAAGCAACATAAATATAGTATAAGAACGGGACAGGAATCAAATGCCTTCTTTAATCACGTTAAAAACCACGATAATTGTATTGACTGGATCATGCCATCTCAGTTATTAACTCTGACTCTATTACCACGAGAAATATCATTGAATCTTCTGTTATTAAATACACAATTATAATCTTAATATCAGTGATGGTCTATACAAATTAGATAACTTTATTGTTGATAAAATTTGTAAATTGATAAGTTTATGAACGCTCCTTATCTGTCTTGGACAATCACACGTTTCCCAAATGGCGTCCTAGCTTCGTCTCTTCGATGTATATCAACTGACAGTTATATTTCTCTCTTGTGTCTCCCCTGATGATGTGATTATTACACGAAAGTGCGCTTGGGAACCTATCGTGTTTCATTTTCCCCGAGGGCTTATAGGAATATATATATATATATATATATATATATATATATATATATATATATATATATATATATATATATATATATATATATATATATATATATATATATATATATATATATATATATATATATGTAGCATTTATGGATCTGGAGAAGGCATATGATAGAGTTGATAGAGATGCTCTGTGGAAGGTATTAAGAATATATGGTGTGGGAGGCAAGTTGTTAGAAGCAGTGAAAAGTTTTTATCGAGGATGTAAGGCATGTGTACGTGTAGGAAGAGAGGAAAGTGAGTGGTTCTCAGTGAATGTAGGTTTGCGGCAGGGGTGTGTGATGTCTCCATGGTTGTTTAATTTGTTTATGGATGGGGTTGTTAGGGAGGTGAATGCAAGAGTTTTGGAAAGAGGGGCAAGTATGAAGTCTGTTAGGGATGAGAGAGCTTGGGAAGTGAGTCAGTTGTTGTTCGCTGATGATACAGCGCTGGTGGCTGATTCATGTGAGAAACTGCAGAAGCTGGTGACTGAGTTTGGTAAAGTGTGTGAAAGAAGAAAGTTAAGAGTAAATGTGAATAAGAGCAAGGTTATTAGGTACAGTAGGGTTGAGGGTCAAGTCAATTGGGAGGTAAGTTTGAATGGAGCAAAACTGGAGGAAGTGAAGTGTTTTAGATATCTGGGAGTGGATCTGGCAGCGGATGGAACCATGGAAGCGGAAGTGAATCATAGGGTGGGGGAGGGGGCGAAAATCCTGGGAGCCTTGAAGAATGTGTGGAACTCGAGAACATTATCTCGGAAAGCAAAAATGGGTATGTTTGAAGGAATAGTGGTTCCAACAATATTGTATGGTTGCGAGGCGTGGGCTATAGATAGAGTTGTGCGCAGGAGGATGGATGTGCTGGAAATGAGACGTTTGAGGACAGTGTGTGGTGTGAGGTGGTTTGATCGAGTAAGTAACGTAAAGGTAATAGAGATGTGTGGAAATAAAAAGAGCGTGGTTGAGAGAGCAGAAGAGGGTGTTTTGAAATTGTTTGGGCACATGGAGAGAATGAGTGAGGAAAGATTGACCAAGAGGATATATGTGTCGGAGGTGGAGGGAACGAGGAGAAGTGGGAGACCAAATTGGAGGTGGAAAGATGGAGTGAAAAAGATTTTGTGTGATCGGGGCCTGAACATGCAGGAGGGTGAAAGGAGGGCAAGGAATAGAGTGAATTGGATCGACGTGGTATACCGGGTTTGCCGTGCTGTCAGTGGATTGAATCAGGGCATGTGAAGCGTCTGGGGTAAACCATGGAAAGCTGTGTAGGTATGTATATTTGCGTGTGTGGACGTATGTATATACATGTGTATGGGAGTGGGTTGGGCCATTTCTTTCGTCTGTTTCCTTGCGCTACCTCGCAAACGCGGGAGACAACGACAAAGTAAAGAAAAAAGAAAAAAAAAAAAAAAAATATATATATATATATATATATATATATATATATATATATATATATATATATATATATATATATATATATATATATATATATATATATATATATATATATATATATATATATATATATATATATATATATTATCCCTGGGGATAGGGGATTAAGAATACTTCCCACGTATTCCCTGCGTGTCGTAGAAGGCGACTAAAAGGGGAGGGAGCGGGGGGCTGGAAATCCTCCCCTCTCTTTTTTTTTTTAATTTTCCAAAAGAAGGAACAGAGGGGGCCAGGTGAGGATATTCCAAAAAAGGCCCAGTCCTCTGTTCTTAACGCTACCTCGCTAACGCGGGAAATGGCGAATAGTTAAAAAAGAAAAAAAAAAAGAAAAATATATATATATATATATATATATATATATATATATATATATATATATATATATATATATATATATATATATTCTTTTTTTCTTTCATACTATTCGCCATTTCCCGCGTTAGCGAAGTAGCGTTAAGAACAGAGGACTGGGCCTTTGAGGGAATATCCCCACCTGGCCCCCCTTCTCAGGTCCTTCTTTTGGAAAATTAAAAATAAAACGAGAGGGGGGGGGGGATTTCCAGCCACCCGCTCCCTCCCCTTTTAGTCACCTTATACGACACGCAGGGAATACGTGGGAAGTATTCTTTCTCCCCTATCCCCAAAACGAAAGAATGGCCCAACCTACCCACATACACATGTATATACATACACTTCCACACACGCAAATACACATACTTATAAATCTCTACGTATACATATATATACATACACAAATATATACATATATACACATGTACATAATTCATACTGTCTGCCTTTTTTTATTCCCATCGCCACCCCGCCACACATGTAATAACAACCCCCTTCCCCCGCATGTGCGTGGGGCAGTGCTAGGAAAAGACAACAAAGACCACATTCGTTCATACTCAGTCTCTAGCTGTCATGTAATAATGCACCGAAACCACAGCTCTCTTTCCACATACATGCCCCACAGAACTTTCCATGGTTTACCCCAGACTCTTCACATGCCCTGGTTCAATCCATTGACAGCACGTCGACCCCGGTATACCACATCGTTCCAATTCACTCTATTCCTTGCACGCCTTTCACCCTCCTGCACGTTCAGGCCCCGATATCTTAAAATCTTTTTTTCACTCCATCTTTCCATCTCCAATTTGGTCTCCAACATCTCCTCGTTCCCTCCACCTCTAACACATATATCCTCTTGGTCAATTTTTCCTCACTTATCCTTTCCATGTGACCAAACCATTTCAAAACACCCTCTTCTGCACCTCTCAACCACACTCTTTTTATTACCACACATTTCTCTTACCCTATTATTACTTACGCGATCAAACCACCTCACACCACATATTGTCCTCAGACATCTCATTTCCAGCACATCCACCCTCCTCCACACAACTCTATCCATAGCCCACGCCGCGCGTCCATATAACATTGATGGAACCACTATTCCTTCAAACATACCCATCTTTGCTTTCCAAGATAATGTTCTCGACTTCCACACATTCTTCTACGCTCCCAGAACTTTCGCCCCCTCCCCCACCCTAAGATATACTTCCGCTTCCATGGATCCATCCGCTGCCAAATCCACTCCCAGATATCTAAAACACTTCGCTTTCTCCAGTTTTTCTCCATTCAAACTTACCTCCCAATTGACTTGTCCCTCAACCCTACTGTACCTAATAACCTTGCTGTTATTCACATTTACTCTCAGCTTTCTTCTTTCAAACACTTTACCAAACTCAGTCACCAACTTCTGCAGTTTCTCAGACGAATCAGCCACCAGCGCTGTATCATCAGCGAACAACAACTAACTCACTTCCCAAGCTCTCTCATCCAGAACAGACTGCATACTTGCCCCTCTTTCCAAAACTCTTGCATTCACCTCCCTAACAACCCCATCCATAAACAAATTAAACAACCATAGAGACATCACACACCCCTGCCGCAAACCTACATTCACTGAGAACTAATCACTTTCCTTTCTCCCTACACGTATACACGCCTTACATCTTCGATAAAAGCTTTTCACTGCTTCTAGCAACTTGCCTCCCACACCATATATTCTTATTACCTTCCACAGAGCATCTTTATCAACTCTATCATATGCCTTCTCCAGATCCATAAATGCTACATACAACTTCATTTGCTTTTCTAAGTATTTTTCACATACATTCTTCAAAGCAAACACCTGATCCACACATTCTCTACCACTTCTGAAACCACACTGCTCTTCCCCAGTCTGATGCTCTGTACATGCCTTCATCCTCTCAATCAATTTCCTCCCATATGATTTTCCAGGAATACTCAACAAACTTATACCTCTGTAATTTGAGCACTCACTCTTATCCCCTTTGCCTTTGTACAATGGCAATATGCAAGTATTCCGCCAATCCTCAGGCACCTCATCATGAGTCATACATATATTAAATAAGCTTACCAACCAGTCAACAATACAGTCACCCCCTTTTTTAACAAATTCCACTGCAATACCATCCAAACCCACCGCCATACCGTCTATCTTCCGCAAAGCTTTTACTACCTCTTCTCTGTTTACCAAATCATTCTCCCTAACTCTCTCACTTTGCACACCACCTCGACCAAAGCACACTATATCTGCCACTCTATCATTAAACACATTCGACAAACCTTCAAAATACTCACTCCATCTCCTTCTCACATCACCACTACTTGTTATCACTTAACCATTAGCCCCCTTCACTGATGTTCCCATTTGTTCTCGTGTCTTACGCACTTTATTTACCTCCTTCCAAAGCATCTTTTATTCTCCGTAGAATTTAATGATAATCTCTCACTCCAACTCTCATTTGCCCTCTTTTTCACCTCTTGCACCTTTCTCTTGACCTCCTGTCTCTTTCTTTTATACATCTCCCACTCATTTGCATTATTTCCCTGCAAAAATCGTCCAAAAGCCTCTCTCTTCTCTTTCACTAATAATCTTACTTCTTCATCCCACCACTCACTACCTTTTCTAATATGCCCACCTCCCACGCTTCTCATGCCACAAGCATCATTTGTGCAAGCCATCACTGCTTCCCTAAATACATCCCGTTCCTCCCCCACTCCCCTTACGTCCTTTGTTCTCACCTTTTTCCATTCTGTACTCAGTCTCTCCTCACACAAGTCTCCTTCCCAAGCTCACTTACTCTCACCACTCTTTTCACCCCAACATTCTCTCTTCTTTTCTGAAAACCTCTACAAATCTTCACCTTTTCCTCCCCAAGATAATGATCAGACATCCCTCCAGTTGCATCTCTCAGCACATTATCATCCAAAATTCTCTCTTTCGCGCGCCTATCAATTAACACGTAATCCAATAACGATCTCTGGCCATCTCTCCTACTTACATACGTATATCCTTCTTTTTAAACCAGGTATTCCCAATCACCAGTCCTTTTTCAGCTCATAAATCTACAAGCTCTTCACCATTTCCATTTACAACACTGATCACCCCATGTACACCAATCATCCCCTCAAGTGCCACATTACTCACCTTTGCATTCAAATCACCCATCACTATAACCTGGTCTCGTGCATGAAAACTACTAACACACTCACTCAGCTGCTCCCAAAACACTTGCTTCTCATGCCCAGGAGCATATGCACCAATAATTGCCCATCTCTCTCCATCCACTTTCAGTTTTACCCATATCAATCTAGAGTTTACTTTCTTACACTCTATCATATACTCCCATAATTCCTGTTTCAGGAATAGTGCTACTTCTTCCCTTGCTCTTGTTCTCTCACTAACCCCTGACTTTACTCCCAAGACATTCCCAAATCACTCTTCACCTTTACCCTTGAGCTTCGTTTCACTCAGAGTCAAAACATCCAGGTTCCTTTCCTCAACCATTTTACCTATTTCTCCTTTTTTCTCATCTTGGTTACATCCACACATATTCAGACAACCCAATCTGAGCCTTCGAGGAGGATAAGCACTCCGCGCGTGACTCCTTCTTCTGTTTCCCCTTTTAGAAAGTTAAGATAGAAGGAGGGGAGGGTTTCCGAAACCATAGCTCCCTTTCCACATCCAGTCCCCACAAAACTTTCCATGGTTTACCCCAGACGCTTCACATACCCTGGTTCAATCCATTGACAAAACGTCGACCTGGGTATACCACATCGTTCCAGTTCAATATATTCCTTGCACACCTTTCACCCTCCTATATGTTCAGGTCCCAATCATTCAAAATATTTTTCAGTCCATCCTTCCACCTCCAGGTTGGTCTTCCACTTCTCGTTCCCTCCATCTCTGACACATATATTCTGTTTGTCAATCTTTCCTCACTCATTCTCTCAATGTGACCAAACCATTTCAATACACCCTCTTCTGGTCTCTCAACCACACTTTTTTTTATTATCACACATCTTTCTTACCCTTTCCTTACTTACTCGATCCAACCACCTCACACCAAATATTGCCCTCAAACATTTCATTTCCAACACATCCACCCTCATCCGCACAATCCTATATATAGCCCATGCCTCGCAACCATACAACATTATTGGAACCACTATTCCTTCAAACATACCTATTTTTGCACTTCGAGATAAAGTTCTCGCCTTCCACACATTCTTCAACGCTCCAAGAACCTCCGCCCCCTCCCCTACCCTATGACTCACTTCCGCTTCCATGGTTCCATCCACTGCTAAATCCACTCCCAGATATCTAAAACACTTCACTTCCTCCAGTTTTTCTCCATTCAAACTTACCTCCCAATTTACTTATCTTTCAACCCTGCTGAACCTAATAACCTTGCTCTTATTCATATTTACTCTCAGCTTTCTTCTTTCACACACTTTACCAAACTCAATCACCAGCTTCTGCAAATTCTCACCCGAATTAGCCACCAGCGCTGTATCATCAGCAAACAACAACTGACTCACTTCCCAAGAGCCCTCCCATCCACAACTTGCCCCTCTCTCCAATACTCTAGCATTCAACTCCAACAACCCCATCCATAAACAAATTACATAACCATGGAGACATCACGGACCCCTGCAGCAAACCGACATTCACTGGGAACCAATCACTTTCCTCTCTTCCTACTCGTACACACGCCTTGCATCCTTGATAAAACTTTTCACTGCTTCTAGCAACTTACCTACTACACCATATACTCTTAATACCTTCCACAGAGCACATCTATCAACTCTGTCATATGCCTTCTCCAGATCCATAAATGCTATATACAAATCTATCTGTTTTTCTAAGTATTTCTCACATACATTATTCAACGCAAACACCTTATCCACATATCTTCTTCCAATTCTGAAACCACACCGCTTTTGCCAGGAATGCTCAACATACTTATACCTCTGTAATTTGAACACTCACCTTTATGCATTCCGCCAATCCTCTGGCACTTCACCATGAACCATACAAACATAGAATATCCTTACCAACCAGTTAACAACCCAGTCACCTCCTTTTTTAATGTATTCTACTGCACTATCATCCAAACCCGCCGTCTTGCCGGCTTTCATCTTCCGCAAAGCTTTCACTACTTCTTCCGTTAACCAAACCATTCTCCCTGGCCCTCTCACTTCGCGCACTACCTCGACGAAAATACCCTATATCTGCCACTCTATCATCAAACACATTCAACAAACCTTCAAAATACTCATTCCTTCTCACTTCACCACGACTTGTTATGACCTCCCCATTCTGCCCGCTTCATTTCTTCTCTTGTCTTACACACTTTATTTACCTCCTTCCAAAACATCTTTTTAATTCTCCCTAAAATTTAATGATACTCTCTCACAACAACTCTCGTTTGCCTTCATTTGCACTACTTCCCTGCAAAAATCGTCTAAATGCCTCTCTCGTCTCTTTAACTAACAACCTTATTTCTTTATCCCACCACTCGCTACTCCTTGTAATCTGCCCACCTCCCACCTTTCTCATGCCACGTGCATCTTTTGCGCAACCATCACTGCTACCCTAAATGCATCCCATTCCTCCCCCACTCCCCTCACGTCATTTGCTCTCACCTTTTACCATTCTGCACTCAATCTCTCCTGGTACTTCCTAACACAAGTCTCCTTTCCAAGTTCCCTTACTCTAACCACTCTCTTCTCATGCCCTGGTTCAGTCCATTGACAGAACGTCAACCCCGATTATATGTATAACGTTAATGAGATGGCTTTGATTAGGGCCCCAGCTGCCCGTGCCGTCTAAGCTAACATTAAAGAGATGTGAGAAGCACTTGGAATCAACAGTCTACCTAATCTGCCACCAGGTCTCCACCAAAGTGTCTGTTGACCTATTTCACAACTGCATTTAAGTACATGGAGATGTTTGGAAAATCATTCACAGTGTATATTAGGTCAAACGTATATTTGTTTCTTACGTTCAATCACAACACTTAGAAAAGCTTAAAAGAATAACGGAGAGAGTCCAAAGGAGGGCAACAAAACTGGAACCAGAATTAGGGGAACTGAGTTACTGTGAGAGATTAAAGGCCATAATTTCTTCAGCCATGGAAGAAGAGTGGTGTGTGACCTGATACTATCATATCATGATCAACCTATTTGAGTGTCTACAACGAACACTCCTTTGAAATATGCAAAGCCAAAACAACCAGAGGCCTTAACAAGAAACTGAACAAGATATAGAATGGATGTTCGGAATAACCTGAAGTGATGAAATGTAAATCTGAATAGAGTGCTAAAGTTGAAAAAGCTACATGGCAGCAGAAAAAGGCCAAGAGATGGGGCCCACAAGTGTAGATTTCCTTCCTAATGTGCAACGAGGCAGTTACAAGTAATTACACTGATCATAGCTGTTAATCATCTCTCTTTCTAACTATTGGCCTTCACATTACAGTATACTGTAACTTAAACATAAGATCCTGAAGAATCGGGGAACAGGATTTGTTCCTGTCCACCTAACAAGCCTCATAAGAGTGCACAACACCACACATAGGTGCTCTTACCTCACCACTAGGCGTACGACCATCGTCATACATAACTTTTGATATTAGAAATATCTCTTACTTATTTATCTATATCAATTATGGTATGGAAATATCTATCAATAGATTATGAATAACACAGGTGTTTGACCATGGGAAATGCACGGTCAAGAGTTTGTTGTGTCGTGTCGACAGATTCTATGGATTTTTAGTCCACTTTCTAATCCCTTCAGCTAGTCACCATCTAACATCTTTAGTATTCATTGCATATAAATTAAAGAACGTAAGATTACCGATAATCGTCCTAGAAAATGACGATTATTAACAAAACGGACATTAAAACAAATGATTTTACTTGAACTGTTTGACATTCTACATACTAATGATAACAAGAAAATAAGGCAAAGACACGCCGTTAACCCATACGAGGATCCAACATTCTACCATGTGATCCCTTGGTATATCTGTCTAATCTAGTATTATGCCATCTTTACACTGATGTACAATTTTACCAGAGAAACTTTTACTCACATCTGCTGTGGATGTGATGTTGATATTGATATTACTTTAATGGATGACAAACTGAAGGAGAAAGAAGAGATTATGTACATTTTCTTGCGAATATATACAGTTGCTCCTGAGGTGATCTTAAATCATATCGTGGAAAAAAATCGATTGGAAGTGGAATACATACTGCGCCTCCAAGATGCCTAGCCCTTAACTTTGTTCATATCTGCTACAAGGTAAGCTGATATTTCATTTTGAATATGTGCTTTACGCTGGCGAGGTCCACAGTAAACCTACTTGTGAACCTTCATATCTGAAGAAGCCAGGAGCTCTCCCACGTATCCGGACACCAGCCTCTGCCCTATATAAGATGAGTTATCGAAGGGCCGTTTGTCATTCGTAGTCCCAGAGTCCTCTAACCCACACCGACGATTGATTTACCACCATGTAAGTTTGAATCAAACATACTGCTTTGTAGAGTATTTAGAATCTCCTTATCAGTGTTTTTTCTCATGGAAGTGGTTATGGCAACGAATGAAACCATGGAAAAGGAACTGAATCTTAGAATGGGGGAGGTGGTGAAGGTTCTGGGAGCGCCGAAGATTGGGTGGAAAGAGAGTACGTTATCTTGGACAGTAGAAATGAATATCTGTGAATGTATTGTAGTCCCAACAATATCATATGGATGCAAGGCATGGGCTATATGTAAGGCTGTGCGGAGGGGGGTGGATGAGTTAAAAATGAAATGTTTAAGAACAAGATGTAGGTAGTGTGAGATAATTTGATCGTGTAAGTAATGAAAGGCTATTCGATAAGTGTGGTAATACAATAAACTGCCACATTACCTATTCTCCCATCCAAATCATCCATCATCAATACTCAGCTCAGTCCCTTGCATCAAAACTGGTGATGCACTCACTCAGCTCCTCCCAGAACACACCTCTCTTCCTTGGTCCTCTCATTATCAGGTGCATAAGTACAAATAATCACCCACCTTTAGTGCTAAGATGAATATCCTCTTTACCTACGTCACTGTTTACCTTCACTGCAAAACATTCGCTTTCTCTCATGACCGGTATAGAGTACTGAACATCCGAGTTACCCATCATCGTCTGAGTTCCACCATCGTCTTAGTTACCAACCTTCGTCTGCGTTACCCACCATCGTCTGAGTTACCCACCATCGTCTGAGTTACCCACCATCGTCTGAGTAACCCACCATCGTCTGAGTTCCACCATCGTCTGAGTTCCACCATCGTCTGAGTAACCCACCATCGTCTGAGTTCCACCATCGTCTGAGTTCCACCATCGTCTGAGTTACCCACCTTCGTCTGCGTTACCCACCATCGTCTGAGTTACCCACCATCGTCTGAGTTACCCACCATCGTCTGAGTTACCCACCATAGTCTGTGTTACCCATCATCTTTAAGTAGTACATCTTCCACGTGGTGCCACATATATTCTTTTTAGGCTAAACTCGCATGTTCCAAGTGGCACCTTCAACTGAAGAGGGAAAACAAATCTCGGGAAAGAGGGAGCATAATAGCTGGTGGGGTTATCTCTGTCCTGTAGTGTTTCCTCGCTTCTCCTTGGAGGAATTCTCCCGGACGGAGGAAGTAGCGCCTTCCTTCGTTTTGAGTGGTCTGCACTAACCTCTCGGCAGAGACACGTGTTCCGACAGAGGGAGCATAAGTGTGGCAGGCAGATCCGTCCTACGGTGTTTCTTCTCGTCGAGAGCATCTATTCGGACGGAGGCACGAGCACCTTCCATAGTCCCGGGTGGTCAGTGAGAAACGTTACAATATACTAGCCATCTCTGTACCTGTAATACTAGAGACATTACGCACGTCGTAAGGCTGGTGTACTGCAGTTGCTACAGATACGATGTACTCCTTTACAGCCACATTAGGAAGATAACAGCTCGTATGCAGAGAATCTTACGTCTGATACAGCTAACACTCGTTTGAGAATTGCCAGCTGTTCAGTCATATCTTTCATGGAAAGAAGAAAGTAAAAGATGTACGAAATCAAGCTTACCACTGAAAACACTCAGTCTTATCAATCTTCCCACCCGAGTCCGATACCTTGACGGCTGACAGAAACATCATTACATTTGGATGAATCTGACTGACTGTTTTCGCTGAAGGCTGCAATCATTGCCAGAAGTCCACATCAAGGCCGGCCCTTAATTGAATTATAAGAAAGATTATAAAAGGTAAAGACAAGAGACAAAGAAAAGTATTTATGAATCTTGGTGGCAGTGAAAAACCTGTCTTTTAAAATGTGCCAGGTCATAGATGATTGGAAAAGACATGAAAGGATAGAGAGTTCCAGAGCATCGAGCTATAGGTAAAGAAAGTTATCAAAACGCTGACCGTGAGTAATCATGTGAAGCAGCAGCTTGGCGAGTGTTGCATGACTGGCAAGCAGCCAGTTCTTAGGAGCAAACACTAAAGTAATGCCTGCAGAAGAAGGAAGGTGAACCAACATTGTGGAGTAGGGTGAGTGGATCAAATTTTCAAATTAGCCTGGAATAGTAGAATCGCTCTCGTCTTAACTTTGTCAAGAAAGTAAGAATGCAGAGTTCAAATCATCCCAGATGTGAGAGCAATAATCCATATAAAGTCGGATCAATCCCTTACTTAAGATTGAGAAAATCTTAATGATAGCGTTTTATGCAAAGGAGATTCTTTCATACTGTCAGTCATTCAGTCATTCTCTCATCTCGCAACATTCAAATTCTTCTGAATCCTGATGCTTTCTTTACAGAGTTTATGACTGCTAAATACCAAAAGTAAAAACAAAATCACTGAGTTTGCAATCCGCAAATGGAGCGGTCCGGGGGGAAACCATAGAATGGTCTGTGGGGCTTGTTTGTAGGCCAGGTGCCCTGGTTTCAGTACTACACGTGAGAGCTAGACTAAATGTAAGCAAATGAGGCCATTCTTCGTCCGTTCCTGGCGCTACATTGCTACGCGGTATGTGAGGGAGCTAAGTTCCCCCTATACATCTCTCATTTGTCTTTCACTAGCATATATATATATATATATATATATATATATATATATATATATATATATATATATATATATATTTTTTGTCGCTGTCTCCCGCGTTTGCGAGGTAGCGCAAGGAAACAGACGAAAGAAATGGCCCAACCCACCCCCATACACATGTATATACATACGTCCACACACGCAAATAAACATACCTACACAGCTTTCCATGGTTTACCCCAGACGCTTCACATGCCCTGATTCAATCCACTGACAGCACGTCAACCCCGGTATACCACATCGCTCCAACTCACTCTATTCCTTGCCCTCCTTTCACCCTCCTGCATGTTCAGGCCCCGATCACACAAAAGCTTTTTCACTCCATCTTTCCACCTCCAATTTGGTCTCCCTCTTCTCCTCGTTCCCTCCACCTCCGACACATATATCCTCTTGGTCAATCTTTCCTCACTCATTCTCTCCATGTGACCAAACCATTTCAAAACACCCTCCTCTGCTCTCTCAACCACGCTCTTTTTATTTCCACACATCTCTCTTACCCTTACGTTACTTACTCGATCAAACCACCTCACACCACACATTGTCCTCAAACATCTCATTTCCAGCACATCCATCCTCCTGCGCACAACTCTATCCATAGTCCACGCCTCGCAACCATACAACATTGTTGGAACCAGTATTCCTTCAAACATACTCATTTTTGCTCTCCGAGATAATGTTCTCGACTTCCACACATTCTTCAAGGCTCCCAGAATTTTCGCCCCCTCCCCCACCCTATGATCCACTTCCGCTTCCATGGTTCCATCCGCTGCCAGATCCACTCCCAGATATCTAAAACACTTCACTTCCTCCAGTTTTTCTCCATTCAAACTCACCTCCCAATTGACTTGACTCTCAACCCTACTGTACCTAATAACCTTGCTCTTATTCACATTTACTCTTAACTTTCTTCTTTCACACACTTTACCAAACTCAGTCACCAGCTTCTGTAGTTTCTCACATGAATCAGCCACCAGCGCTGTATCATCAGCGAACAACAACTGACTCACTTCCCAAGCTCTCTCATTCCCAACAGACTTCATACTTGCCCCTCTTTCCAAAACTCTTGCATTCACCTCCCTAACAACCCCATCCATAAACAAATTAAACAACCCTGGAGACATCACACACCCCTGCCGCAAACCTACATTCACTATATATATATATATATATATATATATATATATATATATATATATATATATATATATATATGTATATATATATATATATATACACACATTATCTATATCATACAAACCTCCAACAGCCAGGATCGATCCCGGGACCCCTGTGTAACAGGTGGGAAGGCTACCGCTAGGCTATGGGCCTGGCTAATAGGCAATAACTATTCGAATACTATGTACTCGAATACCCTTCGTCTCACGTTGGTGAGCAACGGGGTCTACGTCGGTCATTGCCCAACAGGCGCACAAAGTCGGCAGACAGTATTTTACCGAACCTAACTGTACAACGCGGAGATATGTGAATACGAGCAAAGTGCATAGGAACGCACACCTTCATAAAACATACAAACCTCCAGCCAAGATCGATCCTGGAACCCCTGTGTAACAAGCGGGAATGCTACCGCTTGGCTATGGGCCTGCCTAATAGGAAATAACTATTCGAATACCATATACTCGAATACCCTTCGTCTCACGTTGGTGAGCAACGAGGTCTACTCCGATCATCTCCCAACAGGCGCACATAGCCTAGCGGTAGCATTCCCGCCTGTTACACAGGGGCCCCGGATTCGATTCTGGCCGTTGGAGGTTTGTATATTCTATGAAGGTGCACATTCCTATGCACTTTGTTCATATTATTTATATAGTATACTTTGACGCTGTCTCCCGCGTTAACGAGGTAGCGTAACAAAACAGACGAAAGAATGGCCCATATATATATATATATATATATATATATATATATATATATATATATATATATATATATATATATATATATATATATATATACAGACATATACATATATACACATGTACATGATTCATACTTCCTACCTTTATTCGTTCCCGTCGCCACCTCGTCACACATGAAATGACAACCCCCTTCCCCCGAACGCGCGCGACGTAGCGCTAGGAAAAGACAACAGAGCCCACATTCGTTCACACTCAGTCTCTAGCTGTCATGTTATAATGCAATGAAACCGCAGCTCCCTCTCCACATCTAGACCCCAGAAAACTTTCCATGGTTTAGCCTACATGTTTCACATGCCTTGGTATAATCCATTGACAGCACGTCGACCACGGTATACCACATTGTTCCTATCTACTCTATTTCTTGCACACCTATTACCCTTCTGCATGTTCAGGCCCTGATCGCTCAAAATCGTTTTCACTCCATCCTTCCATCTCCAATTTGGTCTCCCAATTCTCCTCGTTCCCTCCACCTCTGACACATATCTCCTCTTTCTCAATCTTTCCTCACTCATTCTCTCCATTTAACCAAACCATTTCAGAACACCCTCTTCTGCTCTCTCAACCACACTCTTTCTATTACCACACATCTCTCTTACCCTTTCATTACTTACTCGATCAAACCACGTCACACCGCGTATTGTCCTCAAAAATCTCGTCAACCACATAACATTGTTGGAACCACTATCCTTCAAACATACCCATTTTTGCTTTCCGAGAATGTTCTCGCCTTATATATATATATATATATATATATATATATATATATATATATATATATATATATATATATATATATATATTTTTATTTTATTTATTTGCCTTTGTCGCTGTCTCCCACGTTAGCGAGGTAGCGCAAGGAAACAGACGAAACAATGGCCGAACCCACCTACATACACATGTAAATACATACACGTCCACACACGGCACATATACATACCTCTACATCTCAATGTATACATATATATACACACACAGACATCTACATATATACCCATGTACATAATTCATACTGTCTGCCTGTATTCATTCCCATCGCCATCCCCACAACACGTGGAATAACAGCACCTTCCCCCCCTCATGTGTGCGAGGTAGCGCTAGGAAATGACAACAAAGGCCACATTCGTTAAAACTCAGTCTCTAGCTGTCATGTAATAATGCACCGAGACCACAATTCCCATTCCACATCCAGGCCCCACAGAACTTTCCATGGTTTACCCCAGACGCTTCACATGCCCTTGTTCAATACAGCACGTCGACCCCGGTATAACACATCGTTCCAATTCACTCTATTCCTTCCAGGCCTTTCACTCTCCTGCATGTTCAGGCCCTGATCACTCAAAATCTTTTTCACTCCATCTTTCCACCTCCAATTTGGTCTCCCACTTCCCCTCGTTCCCTCCACCTCCGACACATATATCCTCTTGGTCAATCTTTCTTCACTCATTCTCTCCATGTGACCAAACCATTTCAAAACACCCTCTTCTGCTCTCTCACCCACACTCTTTTTATTACCACACATCTCTATCACCCTATAATTACTTACTCGATCAAACCACCTCACACCACATATTGTCTTCAAACATCTCATTTCCAGTACATCCACCCTCCTGCGCACAACTCTATCCATAGCCCACGCCTCGCAACCATACAACATTGTTGGAACCACTATTCCTTCAAACATACCCATTTTTCCTTTCCGAGATAATGTTCTCGACTTCCACACATTCTTCAACGGTCCCAGAATTTTCACCCCCTCCCCCACGCTATGATTTACTTCCACTTCCATGGTTCCATCCGCTGCGAAATCCACTCCCAGATATCTAAAACACTTCACTTCCTCCCGTTTTTCTCCAATCGAACTTACCTCCCAATTGACTTGACCCTCAACCCTACTGTACCTAATAACCTTACTCTTATTCACATTTACTATCAACTCTCTTCTTTTACACACTTTACCAAACTCAGTCACCAGCTTCTGTAGTTTCTCACGTGAATCAGCCACCAGCGCTGTATCATCAGTAAACAAAAACTGACTCACTTCCCAAGCTCTCTCACCCACAACAGACTGCATACTTGCACCTCTTTCCAAAACTCTTGCATTCACCTCCCTAACAACCCCATCCATAAACAAATTAAACAACCATGGAGACATCTCACACACCTGCCGCAAACCTATATTCACTAAGAACCAATCACTTTCCTCTCTTCCTACACGTACACATGCCTTACATCCTCGATAAAAACTTTTCACTGCATCTAACAACTTGCCTCACACACCATGTATTCTTAATACCTTCCACAGAGCATCTCTACAACTCTATCATATGCCTTCTCCAGATCCATAAATACTACATACAAATCCATTTACTTTTCTAAGTATTTCTCACATACATTCTTCAAAGCAAACACCTGATCCACACATCCTCTACCACTTCTGAAACCACACTGCTCTTCCCCAATCTGATGCTCTGTACATGCCTTCACCCTCTCAATCAGTATCCTCCCATTTAATTTACCAGGAATACTCAACAAACTTATAC
>NC_092230.1:12057892-12085392 GCF_036320965.1 Panulirus ornatus | reverse complement strand
GCTATGGATAGAGTTGTGCGCAGGAGGATGGATGTGCTGGAAATGAGATGTTTGAGGACAATGTGTGGTGTGAGGTGGTTTGATCGAGTAAGTAACGTAAGGGTAAGAGAGATGTGTGGAAATAAAAAGAGCGTGGTTGAGAGAGCAGAAGAGGGTGTTTTGAAATGGTTTGGGCACATAGAGAGAATGAGTGAGGAAAGATTTACCAACAGGATATATGTGTCGGAGGTGGGGGGAACGAGAAGTGGAAGACCAAATTGGAGGTGGAAAGATGGAGTGAAAAAGATTTTGTGTGATCGGGGCCTGAACATGCAGGAGGGTGAAAGGAGGGCATGGAATAGAGTGAATTGGATCGATGTGGTATACCGGGGTTGACGTGCTTGTCAGTGGATTGAATCAGGTCATGTGAAGCGTCTGGGGTAAACCATGGAAAGCTGTGTAGGTATGTATATTTGCGTGTGTGGACGTATGTATATACATGTGTATTGGGGTGGGTTGGGCCATTTCTTTCGTCTGTTTCCTAGCGCTACCTCGCAAACGCGGGAGACAGCGACAAAGCAAAAAAAAAAAGAAAAAGAAAAAAAAAAATATATATATATATATATATATATATATATATATATATATATATATATATATATATATATTTTATGTATATATATATATATATATATATATATATATATATATATATATATATATATATATTTATTTATTTATTAATTTATTTATTTATTTATTTATTTGGCTTTGTAGCTGTCTCCCGCATTAGCGAGGTAGCGCAAGGAAACAGACGAAAAAATAGCCCAACCAACCCACATACACATGTATATACATACACGTCCACACACGCAAATATACATACTTATACATCTCAATGTACACACATATATATACACACACAGACATATACATATATACACATGTACATAATTCATACTGTCTGCCTTTATTTATTCCCATCGCCACCTCGCCACACATGGAAAAACGTCCCCTTCCCCCCTCATGTGTGCGAGGTAGCGCTAGGAAAAGACAACAAAGGCCCCATTCGTTCACACTCAGTCTCTACCTATCATGTAATAATGCACCGAAACCACAGATCCCTTTCCACATCCAGGCCCAACACAACTTTCCATGGCTTACCCCAGACGCTTCACATGCCCTGGTTCAATCCATTGACAGCACGTCGACCCTGGTATACCACATCGTTCCAATTCACTCTATTCCTTACACGCCTTTCACCCTCCTGCATGTTCAGGCCCCGATCACTCAAAATCTTTTTCACTCCATCTTTCCACCTCAAATTTGGTCTCCCACTTCTCTTCATTCCCTCCACCTCTGACACATATATCCTCTTGGTCATTCTTTCCTCACTCATTCTCTCCATGTGACCGAACCATTTCAAAACACCCTCTTCTGCTCTCTCAACCACACTCTTTTTATTTCCATACATCTCTTTTACCCCACACACCACATATTGTCCTCAAACATCTCATTTCCAGCACATCCAACCTTCCTGCGTACAACTCTATCCATAGCCCACGCCTCGTAACCATACAACATTGTTGAAACCACTATTCCTTCAAACATACCCATTTTTGCTTTCCGAGATAATGTTCTCGACTTCCACACATTCTTCAAGGCTCCCAGAATTTTCGCCCCCTCCCCCACCCTATGATTCACTTCCGCTTCCATGGTTCCATCCGCTGCCAAATCCACTCCCAGATATCTAAAACACTTCACTTCCTTCAGTTTTTCTCCACTCAAACTTACCTCCCAATTGACCTGACCCTCAACCCTACTGTACCTAATAACCTTGCTCTTCTTCACATTTACTCGCAACTTTCTTCTTTCACACACTTTCCCAAACTCAGTCACCAGCTTCTGCAGTTTCTCACATGAATCAGCCACCAGCGCTGTATCATCAGCGAACAACAACTGACTCACTTTCCAAGCTCTCTCATCCACAACATACTGCATACTTGCCCCTCTTTCCAAAACTCTTGCATTCACCTCCCTAACAACCCCATCCATAAACAAGTTAAACAACCATGGAGACATCACACACCCCTGCCGCAAACCTTCATTCACTGAGAACCTATCACTTTCCTCTCTTCCTTCACGTACACATGCCTCACATCCTCGATAAAAACTTTTCACTGCTTCTAACAACCTGCCTCCCACACCATATATTCTTAATACCTTCTACAGAGCATCTCTATCAACTCCATCATATGCCTTCTCCAGATCCATAAATGCTACATACAAATCCATTTGCTTTTCTAAGTATTTCTCACATACATTCTTCAAAGGAAACACCTGATATATATATAAATATATATATATATATATATATATATATATATATATATATATATATATATATATATATATATATATGTATATATATCTTTTTCTTTCATAATATTCCCCATTTCCCGCGATAGCGAGGTAGCGTCAAGAACAGAGGACCGGGCCCCTGAGGGAATATCCTCACCTGACCCACCTCTCTGTTACTTCTTTTGGAAAAAAAAAAAAAAAGAAAAATGAGAGGGGAGGACTTCCAGCCCCCCGCTCCCTTCCCTTTTAGTCGCCTTCCACGACACGCAGGGAACACGTGGGAAGTATTCTTTCTCCCCTATCCCCAGGTTTGTATGTTCTATGAAGGTGCGATTTCATATGTACTTTATTCGTATATATATATATATATATATATATATATATATATATATATATATATATATATATATATATATATATATATATATATATATATATATATATATATATATATATATATATATATGTAATATATATATATATATATATATATATATATATATATATATATATATATATGTATATATGTATATATATATATATATATATATATATATATATATATATATATATATATATATATATATATATATATATATATATATATATATATATATATATGTATATATATATATATATATATATATATATATATATATATATATATATATATATATATATATATATATATATATATATATATATATATACATATATATATATATATATATATATATATATATATATATATATATATATATATATATATATATATATATATATATATATACGAATAAAGTACATATGAAATCGCACCTTCATAGAACATACAAACCTCCAACAGGTTCGATCCTGGCTGTTGGAGATATATATATATATATATATATATATATATATATATATATATATATATATATATATATATATATATATATATATATATATATATATATATATATATATATATATATGTATATATATATATATATATATATATATATATATATATATATATATATATATATATATATATATATATATATGTTTATATTTTCATACTGTTCGCCGTCTTCCGCGTTAGCGAGGTAGCGTTAAGAACAGAGGACTGAGCCTTTTAGGGAAATCCTCACTTGGCCCTCTTCTCTGTTCCTCCTTTTGGAAAATTAAAAAAGAGAGGGGAGGATTTCCTGGCCCCTGCTCCCTCCCCTCTTAGTCGCCTTCTACGACATTCAGGGAATACGTGGGAAGTATTCTTTCTCCCCTATCCCCAGGGGAGTGGGAGGTGGGCTGTTTAGAAAGGGTAGTGAGTGGTGGGATGAAGAAGTAAGAGTATTAGTGAAAGAGAAGAGAGAGGCATTTGGACGATTTTTGCAGGGAAAAAATGCAATTGAGTGGGAGAAGTATAAAAGAAAGAGACAGGAGGTCAAGAGAAAGGTGCAAGAGGTGAAAAAAAGGGCAAATGAGAGTTGGGGTGAGAGACTATCAGTAAATTTTAGGGAGAATAAAAAGATGTTCTGGAAGGAGGTAAATAGGGTGCGTAAGACAAGGGAGCAAATGGGAACTTCAGTGAAGGGCGTAAATGGGGAGGTGATAACAAGTAGTGGTGATGTGAGAAGGAGATGGAATGAGTATTTTGAAGGTTTGTTGAATGTGTCTGATGACAGAGTGGCAGATATAGGGTGTTTTGGTCGAGGTGGTGTGCAAAGTGAGAGGGTTAGGGAAAATGATTTGGTAAACAGAGAAGAGGTAGTAAAAGCTTTGCGGAAGATGAAAGCCGGCAAGGCAGCAGGTTTGGATGGTATTGCAGTGGAATTTATTAAAAAAGGGGGTGACTGTATTGTTGACTGGTTGGTAAGGTTATTTAATGTATGTATGACTCATGGTGAGGTGCCTGAGGATTGGCGGAATGCGTGCATAGTGCCATTGTACAAAGGCAAAGGGGATAAGAGTGAGTGCTCAAATTACAGAGGTATAAGTTTGTTGAGTATTCCTGGTAAATTATGTGGGAGGGTATTGATTGAGAGGGTGAAGGCATGTACAGAGCATCAGATTGGGGAAGAGCAGTGTGGTTTCAGAAGTGGTAGAGGATGTGTGGATCAGGTGTTTGCTTTGAAGAATGTATGTGAGAAATACTTAGAAAAGCAAATGGATTTGTATGTAGCATTTATGGATCTGGAGAAGGCATATGATAGAGTTGATAGAGATGCTCTGTGGAAGGTATTAAGAATATATGGTGTGGGAGGCAAGTTGTTAGAAGCAGTGAAAAGTTTTTATCGAGGATGTAAGGCATGTGTACGTGTAGGAAGAGAGGAAAGTGATTGGTTCTCAGTGAATGTAGGTTTGCGGCAGGGGTGTGTGATGTCTCCATGGTTGTTTAATTTGTTTATGGATGGGGTTGTTAGGGAGGTAAATGCAAGAGTTTTGGAAAGAGGGGCAAGTATGAAGTCTGTTGGGGATGAGAGAGCTTGGGAAGTGAGTCAGTTGTTGTTCGCTGATGATACAGCGCTGGTGGCGGATTCATGTGAGAAACTGCAGAAGCTGGTGACGGAGTTTGGTAAAGTGTGTGGAAGAAGAAAGTTAAGAGTAAATGTGAATAAGAGCAAGGTTATTAGGTACAGTAGGGTTGAGGGTCAAGTCAATTGGGAGGTGAGTTTGAATGGAGAAAAACTGGAGGAAGTGAAGTGTTTTAGATATCTGGGAGTGGATCTGTCAGCGGATGGAACCATGGAAGCGGAAGTGGATCATAGGGTGGGGGAGGGGGCGAAAATTTTGGGAGCCTTGAAAAATGTGTGGAAGTCGAGAACATTATCCCGGAAAGCAAAAATGGGTATGTTTGAAGGAATAGTGGTTCCAACAATGTTGTATGGTTGCGAGGCGTGGGCTATGGATAGAGTTGTGCGCAGGAGGATGGATGTGCTGGAAATGAGATGTTTGAGGACAATGTGTGGTGTGAGGTGGTTTGATCGAGTAAGTAACGTAAGGGTAAGAGAGATGTGTGGAAATAAAAAGAGCGTGGTTGTGAGAGCAGAAGAGGGTGTTTTGAAATGGTTTGGGCACATGGAGAGAATGAGTGAGGAAAGATTGACCAAGAGGATATATGTGTCGGAGGTGGAGGGAACGAGGAGAAGAGGGAGACCAAATTGGAGGTGGAAAGATGGAGTGAAAAGGATTTTGTGTGATCGGGGCCTGAACATGCAGGAGGGTGAAAGGAGGGCAAGGAATAGAGTGAATTGGAGCGATGTGGTATACAGGGGTTGACGTGCTGTCAGTGGATTGAATCAAGGCATGTGAAGCGTCCGGGGTAAACCATGGAAAGCTGTGTAGGTATGTATATTTGCGTGTGTGGACGTGTGTATGTACATGTGTATGGGGGGGGGGGGGGTTGGGCCATTTCTTTCGTCTGTTTCCTTGCGCTACCTCGCAAACGCGGGAGACAGCGACAAAGTATAAAAAAAAAAAAAAAAAAAATATATATATATATATATATATATATATATATATATATATATATATATATATATATATATATATATATATATATATATTATCCCTGGGGATAGGGGAGAAAGAATACTTCCCATGTATTCCCTGCTTGTCGTAGAAGGCGACTACAAGGAAGGGGAGCTGGGGGCTGGAAATCCTCCCTTCTCGTTTTTTTTTTTTTTTTTATCTTCCAAAAGAAGGAACAGAGAAGGGGGCCAGGTGAGGATATTCCCTCAAAGGTCTACTTCTCTGTTCTTAACGCTACCCCGCTAACACGGGAAATGGCGAATAGTATGAAAGAAAGAAAGAATATATATATATATATATATCTATATATATATACATATACGAACAAAGTGCATAGGAACTCGCACCTTCATAGAACATGCAAACCTCCAACAGCCAGGATCGAACTCGGGACCCCTGTGCCACAGGCGGAAATGCTACCGCTAGGCTATGAGCCTGGCCCATAGCCTAGCGGTAGCATTCCCGCCTGTGGCACAGGGGTCCCGGATTCGATCCTGGCTGTTGGAGGTTTGTATGATATATATATATATATATATATATATATATATATGTGTGTGTGTGTGTGTGTGTGTTATCCCTGGGGATAGGGGAGAAAGAATACTTCCCACGTATTCCCTGCGTGTCGTAGAAGGCGACTAAAAGGGGAGGGAGCGGGGGGTTGGAAATCCTCCCCTCTCAGTTTTTTTTTTTTTTTAATTTTCCAAAAGAAGGAACAGTGAAGGGGGCCAGGTGAGGATGTTCCCTCAAAGGTCCAGTCCTCTGTTCTTAACGCTACCTTGCTAACGCGGGAAAAGGCGAATAGTATAGAAAAAAAAAAACATGTGTGTGTGTGTGTGTGTGTGTGTGTGTGTGTGTGTGTGTGTTTATGTGTGTGTGTGTGTGTGTGTGTGTGTGTGTGTGTGTGTGTGTCTAAGAAAGAGAAAAGAGAGAGGTAAGGAAGGCACTATAACTTCTCACCCACCTTATTGCTTACTTTAATTCCCATGTTTCTATCGGCTGCCACGTCTGCGCCAATCAACCTGTCTCATTCTAGTGTTAAACTTAAGCACTTTATTTTTATTAACATTCAACATTTCCCTCTCCCTCTCCCCAAAACTAGCATTTGCAGTTATTAACTCAAGTCTGATATCAAAGCTGCGTCATAAGCAAACAGCAACTGACTCACTTCCCAGGCTCCCCCGACCTAACATAATGTAGACCCGAGCCTCTCTCTATAACCATTTTGATCATAATTACTGGGACTTACGCACTGGCAATAATTCTTACCCTCAGGTTGTGTCTGATGTTGCTTGCTGCCGTGGCAGTGGTGGGTGCGAATCCTATCATTCCCGAGGCAGCGAAGGCCATGTACAACCCACACCTCTTCCAGGGTGACATCAAGGGCATCGCTGGTCAGCAAGCCGGGGTAAGGTCCATCGCGTATTCGTCAGGGACTTTGGTTCTTCTCACCTGACAATCATATCATTTCGTTTTCAGGCGATTGTTTCTCTATCGTTTCTGAGTGATATGATATTAGTTTTAAACTTGTTCCTTTATTCATTCCCGTAATAACTTTATCATGTATGTTCATATGTACTAGTTGTCTGTTCATGGAAAAAATACCCTTTTGACACACGTATTCATAATGAGAATTATCATCATTTTTATCTTGGGGATAAAGTAGAAAGAATACAAGACATTCATCACCTGCATATGTTGAGAGTGATTGTGAGGGTCAGGAGTGAGGGGCTAGAAATCCTTTTTCTCCTGTACCATTGTTCTCCAAGAGCAGAAAAAGAGAGGGGAGCTAAAAAGAGGGGTCTTGCTGGAGGGCTCAGTCGTCTGTACCTGGTACTACCTCGCTTAACCGGGAAACGTTCAACCATTATTAAAGATAAGTACATGTCACTATCTGTAAACAGTAACGGTAATAGCAAAGGTGGTGATAATACTTAATACATCGGCAATTACTGCAACAGCAACTGTTACGACAGAAGTGCCAGCAATAAAAACGGCAAATTTCCAATCACATGTACGCATCTTCAGAGAACCAGTAAATATTTACAGTAAAATTGAAACAAAAGTACGACAGCCATACTGGTACTTCATGCTACATACATGTCGTTATCATCAGTACAGTTAGGTAGAGCAAGAGGATACAGTCTAAAGTGACTGTACCAAATGAAGAAGACGCAATCAAATGTGAAGTTTACAAGTGCCGTTTTGTCAGATGGCTATGTATGCAGAGAATCTGCGATGTAATCTGCCATTACCTGTCCAGCAACGGCACCTTCATGTTCTTTGTGTTCATTTTGTTCACAAAAGATAAAACATGCTGAGCAACGATCGACCAACGTGTATACACACTACGGACTATTTAATTAAGTCAATATGCCTCGGGTATGGATAAACCGAACATTAATCATATTTGTGATTTATATCTTAAGCACAAAAATATATGACGTTACATTTCTCTACGTTTGGTCCATTCTCTTTCTAGTGCAGCTTCTTTGGTTTAGCTACTTTTTATTAAGAATCCTAACATGAAAGAAGGTAGTTCATTTCATAAAGTGAATATTCCAGTGGTTTTACGAGAGTGCTGTTATGTTCAAGCTGGAAACAACACCAGGGAACTGCCACAAAACCCTTCTCCTCTTTCTTTTTACATTGTGGGAAGAGAAGTAATAAAGCCCACAAAACTTAATCCGTAGTCCCTCAGGGCACACAAAGAATCCTTGTCTAGTTGTTTATTGGACAGGTTTACCACAAAGAAAGCCTTTGTGTTCATCGTCTAATTATTCTTTTCGATGAGATGATCTAAATTAAAGTTCAGGTTCCTATTAAATCTGTTTTGTTTACTTTTAATCTAGAATAGCAGTAGTCCAATATACGGTTCTTCCTTGAAAAGCAAAAGGCCTCCTCCATTTCAATCTTTGTGCGTCCTTCGCTACGGAAGCCGTGTTGATATCACAAAATATTTCTGTAATTTAGAAAAGTGCAGTAAATTACCTAAAGATGAAATTAACATCAGTAAAAGTTTAGAGTGTGACTGTTTCTGAAAACCAGTAGATCCTACTTGTCCTAAAAGCTATTATATATATATATATATATATATATATATATATATATATATATATATATATATATATATATATATATATATATATATATATATATATATATATATATATACATATATATATATAGCCATCTGGTGGCTGATTCATGTGAGAAACTGCAGAAGCTGGTCACTGAGTTTGGTAAAGTGTGTGAAAGAAGAAAGTTAAGAGTAAATGTGAATAAGAGCAAGGTTATTAGGTACAGTAGGGTTGAGGGTCAAGTCAATTGGGAGGTAAGTTTGAATGGAGAAAAAACTGGAGGAAGTAAAGTGTTTTAGATATCTGGGAGTGGATCTGGCAGCGGATAGAACCATGGAAGCGGAAGTGAATCATACGGTGGGGGAGGGGGCGAAAATCCTGGGAGCCTTGAAGAATGTGTGGAAGTCGAGAACATTATCTCGGAAAGCAAAAATGGGTATGTTTGAAGGAATAGTGCTTCCAACAATATTGTATGGTTGCGAGGCGTGGGCTATGGATAGAGTTGTGCGCAGGAGGGTGGATGTGCTGGAAATTAGATGTTTGAGGACAATGTGTGGTGTGAGGTGGTTTGATCGAGTAAGTAATGTAAGGGTAAGAGAGATGTGGAAATAAAAAGAGCGTGGTTGAGAGAGCAGAAGAGGGTGTTTTGAAGTGGTTTGGGCACATGGAGAGAATGAGTGAGGAAAGATTGACCAAGAGGATATATGTGTTGGAGGTGGGGGGAACGAGGAGAAGTGGGAGACCAAATTGGAGGTGGAGAGATGGAGTGAAAAAGATTTTGAGTGATCGGGGCCTGAGCATGCAGGAGGGTGAAAGGCGGGCAAGGAATAGAGTGAATTGGATCGATATGGTATACCGGGGTTGACGTGCTGTCAGTGGATTGAATCAGGGCATGTGAAGCGTCTGGGGTAAACTATGGAAAGTTGTGTGGGGCCTGGACGTGGAAAGGGAGCTGTGGTTTCGGGCATTATTGCATGACAGCTAGAGACTGAGTGTGAACGAATGGGGCCTTTGTTGTCTTTTCCTAGCGCTACCTCGCACACATGAGGGGGGAGGGGGATGGTATTCCATGTGTGGCGAGGTGGCGATGGGAATGAATAAAGGCAGACAGTGTGAATTGTGTGCATGTGTATATATGTATGTGTCTGTGTGTGTGTGTGTATATATATATATATATATATATGTGTACATTGAGATGTATAAGTATGTATATTTGCGTGTGTGGACGTGTATGTATATACATGTGTATGGGGTTGGGTTGGGCCATTTCTTTCGTCTGTTTCCTTGCGCTACCTCGCAAACGCGGGAGACAGCGACAAAGCAAAATAAAAAAGATAAATATATATATATGTATATATATCCCTGGGGATAGGGGAGAAAGAATACTTCCCACGTATTCCCTGCGTGTTGTAGAAGGCGACTAAAAGGGAAGGGAGCGGGGGGCTGGAAATCCTCCCCTCTCATTTTTTTTTTTTTTTTAATTTTCCAAAAGAAGGAACAGAGAAGGGGGCCATGTGAGGATATTCCCTCAAAGGCCCAGTCCTCTGTTCTTAACGCTCCCTCGCTAATGCGGGAAATAGCGAATAGTATGAAAGAAAAAAAAAAAAAACATATATATATATATATATATATATATATATATATATATATATATATATATATATATATATATACGTTTTTTTCATACTATTCGCCATTTCCCGCGTTATCAAGGTAGCGTTAAGAACAGAGGACTGGACCTTTGAGGGAACATCCTTACCTGGCCCCCTTCTCTGTTCCTTCTTATGGAAAATTAGAAAAAAAAAAAAAGAACTTAGAGGGGAGGATTTCCAGCCCCCCGCTCCCTTCCCTTTTAGTCGCCTTCTGCGACACGCAGGGAATACGTGGGAGGTATTCTTTTTCCCCTGTATATATATATATATGTATATATATATGGTGTGGGAGGCAAGTTGTTAGAAGCAGTGAAAAGTTTTTATCGAGGATGTAAGGCATGTGTACGTGTAGGAAGAGAGGAAAGTGATTGGTTCTCAGTGAATGTAGGTTTGCGGCAGGGGTGTGTGATGTCTCCATGGTTGTTTAATTTGTTTATGGATGGGGTTGTTAGGGAGGTGAATGCAAGAGTTTTGGAAAGAGGGGCAAGTATGAAGTCTGTTGGGGATGAGAGAGCTTGGGAAGTGAGTCAGTTGTTGTTCGCTGATGATACAGCGCTGGTGGCTGATTCATGTGAGAAACTGCAGAAGCTGGTGACTGAGTTTGGTAAAGTGTGTGAAAGAAGAAAGTTAAGAGTAAATGTGAATAAGAGCAAGGTTATTAGGTACAGTAGGGTTGAGGGTCAAGTCAATTGGGAGGTGAGTTTGAATGGAGAAAAACTGGAGGAAGTGAAGTGTTTTAGATATCTGGGAGTGGATCTGGCAGCGGATGGAACCATGGAAGCGGAAGTGGATCATAGGGTGGGGGAGGGGGCGAAAATTCTGGGAGCCTTGAAGAATGTGTGGAAGTCGAGAACATTATCTCAGAAAGCAAAAATGGGTATGTTTGAAGGAATAGTGGTTCCAACAATATTGCATGGTTGCGAGGCGTGGGCTATGGATAGAGTTGTGCGCAGGAGGATGGATGTGCTGGAAATGAGATGTTTGAGGACAATGTGTGGTGTGAGGTGGTTTGATCGAGTAAGTAACGTAAGGGTAAGAGAGATGTGTGGAAATAAAAAGAGCGTGGTTGAGAGAGCAGAAGAGGGTGTTTTGAAATGGTTTGGGCACATGGAGAGAATGAGTGAGGAAAGATTGACCAAGAGGATATATGTGTCGGAGGTGGAGGGAACGAGGAGAAGAGGGAGACCAAATTGGAGGTGGAAAGATGGAGTGAAAAAGATTTTGTGTGATCGGGGCCTGAACATGCAGGAGGGTGAAAGGAGGGCAAGGAATAGAGTGAATTGGATCGATGTGGTATACCGGGGTTGACGTGCTGTCAGTGGATTGAAACCGGGCAATTGAAGCGTCTAGGGTAAACCATGGAAAGCTGTGTAGGTATGTATATTTGCGTGTGTGGACGTATGTATATACATGTGTATGGGGGTGGGTTGGGCCATTTCTTTCGTCTGTTTCCTTGCGCTACCTCGCAAACGCGGGAGACAGCGACAAAGCAAAAAAAAAAAGAAAAAAAAGAAAAAATATATATATATATATATGTATATATATATATATATATATATATATATATATATATATATATATATATATATATATATATATATATATATATATATATACATATATATATATATATATATATATATATATATATATATATATATATAGATATATATATATATATATATATATATATATCCCTGGGGATAAGGGAGATGGAATGCTTCGCACGCATTCCCCGTGTCGTAGAAGGCGACTATGGGGGCGGGAGCGGGGGGCTAGAAACCCCTCCTTTCCTTGTATTTCAACTTCCTAAAAGGGGAAACAGAAGGAGTCGCGAAGGAAGTGGTCATCCTCCCCGAAGGCTCAGATTGGGGTGTACAAATGTGTGTTGATGTATCCAAAATGAGAAAAAAATGAGAGGTAGTTTGTTTAAGGAAAGGAACCTGGATGTTTTGGCTCTGAGTGAAACGAAGCTCAATGGTAAAGGGGAAGATTGGTTTGGAAATGTTTTCGGAGTAAAGTCAGAGTGCAAGTGAGAGTGCATGAAACTAAACTCTAACTAGATTGATATGGGTAAAACTGAAAGTGGATGGAGAGAGATGGGGGATTATTGGGGCCTATGCACCTGGGCATGAGAAGAAAGATCATGAGAGGCAAGTAATTTGGGAGCAGCTGAATCAGTGTGTTAGCAGTTTTGATGCACGAAACCGGGTTATAGTGATAGGTGATTTGAATACAAAGGTGAGTAATGTGGCAGTTGAGGGAATAATTGGTGTACATGGGGTGTTCAGTGTTGTAAATGTAAATGGTGTGCTGAAAAATGACTGGTGATTGGGAATACCTGTTTTGAAAAGAGAGATATACATAAGTATATGTATGTAAGGTAGGAGAGATGGCAAGAGAGCGTTATTGGATTACGTGTTAATTGATAGGCGCGTGAAAGAGAGATTTTTGGATGTTAATGTGCAGAGAGGTGCAACTGGAGGGATGTCTGATCATTATCTTGTGGAGGCGAAGGTGAAGATTTGTAGAAATATTCAGAAAAGAAGAGAGAATGTTGGGGTGAAGAGAGTTGTGAGAGTAAGTGAGCTTGGGAAGGAGACTTGTGTGAGGAAGTGCCAGGAGAGACAGAGTGCAGAATGGAAAAAGGTGAGAGCAAAGGACGTAAGGGGAGTGGGGGAAGAATGGGATGTATTTAGGGAAGCAGTGATGGCTTGCGCAAAAGGTGCTTGTGGCAAGAGAAGCGTGGGAGGTGGGCAGATTAGAATGGGCAGTGAGTGGTGGGTTGAAGAAGTAAGATTATCAGTGAAAGAGAAGAGGAGGCATTGGACGATTTTGGTAGGAAATAATGCAAATGACTTGGAAAAGTATAAAAGAAAGAGGCAGGAGCTCAAGAGAAAGGTGCAAGAGGTGAAAAAGAGGGCAAATGAGAGTTGGGGTGAGAGAGTATCATTAAATTTTAGGGAGACTAAAAAGATGTTTTGGAAGGAGGTAAATAAAGTGCGTAAGACAAGAGAACAAATGGGAACATTGGTGAAAGGGGCAAATGGGAAGGTAATAACAAGTAGTGGCGATGTGAGAAGGAGATGGAGTACGTATTTTAAAGGTTAGTTGAATATATTAGATGATAGAGTGGCAGATATAGGGTGTTTTGGTCGAGGTGGTGTGCGAAGTGAGAAGGTCAGGGAGAATGATTTGGTAAACAGAGAAAAGGTAGTGAAAGCTTTGCCAAAGATGAAAGCCGGCAAGGCGGCGGGTTTGGATGATATTGCAGTGCAATTAATTAAAAAAAGGGGGGTGCAGATATTCAGTATATGTATGTCTCGTGGTAAAGTGCCTGAGGACTGGCAGAATGAATGCATAATGCCATAGTCCGAAGGCAAACGATATAAAGGTGAGTGTTCATATTACAGAGGTATAAGTTAGTTAAGTATTCCTGGGAAATTATGTGGAAGGGTATTGATTGAGAGGGTGAAGGTATGTACAAAACATCAGATTGGGGAAGAGCAGTGTGATTTCAGAAGTGGTAGAAAAAGTGTGGATCAGGTGTTTTCTTTGAAGAATGTATGTATGTATGTATGTATGCATGTATGCTGGAAGCAGCGAAAAGTTTTTATCGAGGATGTAAGGCATGTGCAGGACTAGGAAGAGAGGAAAGTGATTGGTTCTCAGTGAACTCGGTTTGCGGCAGGAGTGCGTAATGTCTCCATGGTTGTTTAATTTGTTTATGGATGGGCTGTTAAGGAGGTGAATGTTAGAGATTTGGAGAGAGTGGCAAGTATGAAGTCTGTTATGGATGAGAGGGCTTGGGAATAGAGTCAGTTGTTGTTCGCTGATGATAAAGCGCTGGTGGCTGATTCGGGTGAGAAACTACAGAAGCTGGTAACTGAGTTTGGTAAAGTGTAGGAAAATAGAAAACTGAGAGTAAATGTGAATAAGAGCAAGGTTATTAGGTATAGTGGGGTTGAGGGACAAGTCAATTGGGAGGTAAGTTTGAATGGAGAAAAACTTTAGGAAGTGAAGTGTTTTAGATATCTGGGAGTGGATTTGGCAGCTGATGGAACCATGGAAGCGGAAGTGAATCATAGGGTGGGGGAGGGGGCGAAAGTCCTGGGAGCGTTGAAGAATGTGTGGAAGTCGAGAACGTTATCATGGAAAACAAAAATGAGTATGTTTGAAGGAATAGTGGTTCCAACAATGAAATATGGTTGCGATGCGTGGGCTATAGATAGAGTTGTGCGGAGGAGTGTGGAGGTGCTGGAAATGAGATGTTTGGGACAATGTGTGGTGTGAGGTGGCTTGATCGAGTAAGTAATGAAATGATAAGAGAGATGTGTGGTGGTAAAAAGAGTGTGGCTGAGAGAGCAGAAGAGGGTGTTTTGAAATGGTTTGGTCACATGGAGAGAATGAGTGAGGAAAGATTGACAAAGAGGATATATGTGTCAGAGGTGGTGTGTGGCGGGGTGGCGATGGGAATGAATAAGGGCAGACAGTATGAAATATGTACATGTGTATATATGTATATTTCTGTGTATGTCTCTCTTCTTTTCTGAAAACCTCTACAGATCTTCACCTTCGCCTCCACAAGATAATGATCAGACATCCCTCCAGTTGCACCTCTCAGCACATTAACATCCAAAAGTCTCTCTTTCGCGCGCCTGTCAATTAACACGTAATCCAATAACACTCTCTGGCCATCTCTCCTACTTGCATACGTATACTTATGCATATCTCTTTTTAAACCAGGTATTCCCACTCACCAGTCCTTTTTCAGCACATAAATCTACAAGCTCTTCACCATATCCATTTACAACACTGAACACCCCATGTATACCAGTTATTCCCTCAACTGCCACATTACTCACCTTTGCATTCAAATTACCCATCACTATAACCCGGTCTCGTGCATCAAAACTACTAACACACTCACTCAGCTGCTCCCAAAACACTTTCCTCTCATGATCTTTCTTCTCATGCCCAAGTGCATATGCATCAATAATCACCCATCTCTCTCCATCAACTTTCAGTTTTACCCATATTAATCGAGAATTTACTTTCTTACATTCTATCACATACTTCCACAACTCCTGTTTCAGGAGTACTGCTACTCCTTCCCTTGCTCTTGTCCTCTCACTAACCCCTGACTTTACTCCCATGACATTCCCAAACCACTCTTCCCCTTTACCCTTAAGCTTCGTTTCACTCAAGGAAACATACGAAAGAATGGCCCAACTCACCCACATACACATGTCCACATACGCAAATGTACATACCTATACACCTCAATGTATACATATATATACACACAGAGACATATACATATATACACATGTAAATAATTCGTACTGTCTGCCTTTATTTATTCCCATCGCCACCTCGCCACACATGGAATAACAACCCGTTCCCCCCTCATGTGTGCGAGGTAGCACTAGGAAGAGACAACAAAGGCCCCATTCGTTCACACTCAGTCTCTAGCTGTCATGTATAATGCACCGAAACCACAGCTCCCTTTCCACATCCAGGCCCCACAGACCTTTCACGGTTTATCGCAGACGCCTCACACGCCCTGGTTCAATCCATTAACAGCACGTCGACTCCGGTATACCACATCTTTCCAATTCACTCTAATCCTTGCGCGCCTTTCACCCTCCTGCATGTTCAGGCCCCGATCACTCCACTGGAACTTTAGTGAAAAGTGAGGAAACATCAAAGCTAACTAGTTTGAAATTAAAATTAACATTGATATGTTGATGACCTTTTAGAATATTTATGTGATGTCTTGGATGATATTCATTTACCTGTATCAAAGTATAATTTCATTGAACTGATAAAATTGTGTATAAAAGACTGTGTATTTCAATTTAATGTAGATCATTATGCTCAAAAATTTGGTATGGCAATGGGTAAACCTCTTTCACCTGTACTAAGTAATCTTTACATAGAATTTTTTGAAACAAAATTACTAAAGGATATTTTACCTTTTAATGCAATTTAGTTTAGGTATGTAGATGATGTTCTTTGTGTTTGGCCAACAAATGAAAATTTACAAATTTTTCTCCCCTTACTTAACAATTTAGTACCTTCCATCAAATTCACTGTTGAAAATGAAAATAATGGTATGTTACCATTTTTAGATTGCATGATCCATAGACAAGGAAACAAGTTTAAGTTTAGCATATACAGAAAACCCACCAATGTATGTTCATATATTCATTAGTACTCATCTCAACATGACAGAGTTAAATTATCATCATTTCAATCTATGTTCCTTAGGGCATTATGTATTTGCAGTCCAGAGTTTATTGATGATGAGTTTGAGAAGATATATTCTATTGGATTCAAGTTAAAGTACCCTAGATCTTTCATTGATAAATCCCTTAAGTTAGCAAAGAATTCATTTAATAGAGTTGAGCCCAAACCTCCCATTGACACCAAGAATCTTTTAGTTCTCCCTTTTGCTAATAATTTCACTTTGCTTCCCATGTTGCTTAAACCCTTTAATGTAAACGTTGCCTTTAGCAACAATAATACTATAAAGAATATCTTAACCAGGAATTCACCAGAAAATTCACTTGGATGCATCTATAAAGTGCCTTGTGGAAAATGTGATATATTCTATGTTGGTCAGACTGGTAATGATCTTTCTGTTAGACTTAAGCAACATAAATATAGTATAAGAACGAGACAAGAATCAAATGCCTTGTATAATCACGTTAAAAACTATGATCATTGTATTGACTGGAGTAACACCGTCTCAGTTATTAACTCTAACTCTATTACCAAGAGAAATATTATTGAATCTTCTATTATTAAATACACAAAGAATTATAATCTTAATGTTAGTGATGGTCTATACAAATTAGATAACTTTACTGTTGATAAGATTTGTAAAAAGATAAGTTTATGAACTCTCGTTGTATGTTTTGGACAATCATTATTAAGTCTAACTCTATTACCAAGAGAAATATCATGGAATCTTCTATTATCAAATACATAAAGAATTATAATCTTAATATTAGTGATGGTCTATACAAATTAGATAACTTTATTATTGATGAAATTTGTAAAATGATTAGTTTGTGAACGCTCGTTGTTTGTTTTGGACAATCATATGTTTACCAAATGGCGTCCTAGCTTCGTCTCTTCGATGTATATCAACTGACTTATATCCTCTCTTGTGTCTCCCCTGATGATGTAATTATTACACGAAAGTGCACTTGGGAACTTTATAGTGTTTCATTTTCCCCGTGAACTCATAGGAATATCTAGATTGTGATTCTTCCCAATACATTATATATATATATATATATATATATATATATATATATATATATATATATATATATATATATATATGTATATATATATATATATATATATATATATATATATATATATATATATATATATATATATATATATATATATTCTTTTTTTTTTCCATACTATTTGCCATTTCCCGCGTTAGCGAGGTAGCGTTAAGAACAGAGAACTGGGCCTTAGAGGGAATATCCTCACCTGACCCCCTTCTCTGTTCCTTCTTTTGGAAAATTAAAAAAAAAAAAACAAGAAAGGGGAGGATTTCCAGCCACCCGCTCCCTCCCCTTTTAGTCGCCTTCTAAGACACGCAGGGAATACGTGGGAATTATTCTTTCTCCCCTATCCCCAGGGATATATATATATATATATATATATATATATATATATATATATATATATATATATATATATATATATATCATATATGTATATATATATATATATATATATATATATATATATATATATATATATATATATATATATATATATATATATATATATATATATATATAAAGATCATGAGAGGCAAGTGTTTTGGGAGCAGCTGAATGAGTGTGTTAGTGGTTTTGATGCACAAGACCGGGTTATAGTGATGGGTGATTTGAATGCAAAGGTGAGTAATGTGGCAGTTGAGGGAATAAATGGTATACATGGAGTGTTCAGTGTTGTAAATGGAAATGGAGAAGAGCTTGTAGATTTATGTGCTGAAAAAGGATTGGTGATTGGGAATACCTGGTTTAAAAAGCGAGATATACATAAGTATACGTATGTAAGTAGGAGAGATGGCCAGAGTGCGTTATTGGATTACGTGTTAATTGATAGACGCACGAAAGAGAGACTTTTGGATGTTAATGTGCTTAGAGGTGCAACTGGAGGGATGTCTGATCATTATCTTGTGGAGGCGAAGGTGAAGATTTGTGGGGGTTTTCAGAAAAGAAGAGAAAATGTTGGGGTGAAGAGAGTAGTGAGAGTAAGTGAGCTTGGGAAGGAGACTTGTGTGAGGAAGTACCAGGAGAGACTGAGTACAGAATGGAAAAAGGTGAGAACAAAGGAGGTAAGGGGAGTGGGGGAGAATGGGATGTATCTAAGGAAGCAGTGATGGCTTGCGCAAAAGATGCTTGTGGCATGAGAAGCGTGGGAGGTGGGTTGATTAGAAAAGGTTAGTGAGTGGTGGGATGAAGAAGTAAGATTATTAGTGAAAGAGAAGAGAGAGGCATTTGAACGATTTTTGCAGGGAGAAAATGCAAATGAGTGGGAGATGTATAAAAGAAAGAGGCAGGAGGTCAAGAGAAAGGTGCAAGAGGTGAAAAAGAGGGCAAATGAGAGTTGGGGTGAGAGAGTATCATTAAATTTCAGGGAGAATAAAAAGATGTTTTGGAAGGAGGTAAATAAAGTGCGTAAGACAAGGGAGCAAATGGGAACTTCAGTGAAGGGGGCTAATGGGGAGGTGAAAACAAGTAGTGGTGATGTGAGAAGGAGATGGAGTGAGTATTTTGAAGGTTTGTTCAATGTGTTTGATGATAGAGTGGCAGATATAGGGTGTTTTGGTCGAGGTGGTGTGCAAAGTGAGAGGGATAGGGAAAATGATTTGGTAAATAGAGAAGAGGTAGTAAAAGCTTTACGTAAGATGAAAGCCGGCAAAGCAGCAGGTTTGGATGGTATTGCAGTGGAATGTATTAAAAAAGGGGTGACTGTGTTGTTGACTGGTTGGTAAGGTTATTTAATGTATGTATGATTCATGGTGAGCTGCCTGAGGATAGGCGGAATGCTTGCATAGTGCCATTGTACAAAGGCAAAGGGGATAAGAGTGAGTGCTCAAATTACAGAGGTATAAGTTTGTTGAGTATTCCTGGTGAATTATATGGGAGGGTATTGATTGAGAGGGTGAAGGCGTGTACAGAGCATCAGATTGGGGAAGAGCAGTGTGGTTTCAGAAGTGGTAGAGGATGTGTGGATCAGGTGTTTGCTTTGAGGAATGTATGTGAGAAATACTTAGAAAAACAAATGGATTTGTATGTAGCATTTATGGATCTGGAGAAGGCATATGATAGAGTTGATAGAGATGCTCTGTGGAAGGTATTAAGAATATATGGTGTGGGAGGCAAGTTGTTAGAAGCAGTGAAAAGTTTTTATCGAGGATGTAAGGCATGTGTACGTGTAGGAAGAGAGGAAAGTGATTGGTTCTCAGTGAATGTAGGTTTGCGGCAGGGGTGTGTGATGTCTCCATGGTTGTTTAATTTGTTTATGGATGGGGTTGTTAGGGAGGTGAATGCAAGAGTTTTGGAAAGAGGGGCAAGTATGCAGTCTGTTGTGGATTAGAGAGCTTGGGAAGTGAGTCAGTTGTTGTTCGCTGATGATACAGCGCTGGTGGCTGATTCATGTGAGAAACTGCAGAAGCTGGTGACTGAGTTTGGTAAAGTGAGTGAAAGAAGAAAGTTAAGAGTAAATGTGAATAAGAGCAAGGTTATTAGGTACAGTAGGGTTGAGGGTCAAGTCAATTGGGAGGTAAGTTTGAATGGAGAAAAACTGGAGGAAGTGAAGTGTTTTAGATATCTGGGAGTGAATCTGGCAGCGGATAGAACCATGGAAGCGGAAGTGAATCATAGGGTGGGGGAGGGGTCGAAAATTCTGGGAGCCTTGAAGAATGTTTGGAAGTCGAGAACATTATCTCGGAAAGCAAAAATGGGTATGTTTGAAGGAATAGTGGTTCCAACAATGTTTTATGGTTGCGAGGTGTGGGCTATGGATAGAGTTGTGCGCAGGAGGATGGATGTGCTGGAAATGAGATGTTTGAGGACAATATGTGGTGTGAGGTGGTTTGATCGAGTAAGTAATGTAAGGGTGAGAGAGATGTGTGGAAATAAAAAGAGTGTGGTTGAGAGAGCAGAAGAGGGTGTTTTGAAATGGTTTGGTCACATGGAGAGAATGAGTGGGGAAAGATTGACCAAGAGGATATATGTGTCAGATGGGGAGGGAACGAGGAGAAGTGGGAGACCAAATTGGAGGTGGAAAGATGGAGTGAAAAAGATTATGAGTGATCGGGGCCTGAACATGCAGGAGGGTGAAAGGCGTGCAAGGAATAGAGTGAATTGGAACGATGTGGTATACCGGGGTCGACGTGCTGTCAATGGATTGAACCAGGGCATGTGAAGCGTCTGGGGTAAGCCATGGAAAGTGTGTGGGGCCTGGATGTGGAAAGGGAGCTGTGGTTTCGGTGCATTATTACATGACAGCTAGAGACTGAGTGTGAACAAATGGGGCCTTTGTTGTCTTTCCTAGCGCTACCTCGCACACATGAGAGGGAAGGGGGTTGTTATTCCATGTGTAGCGAGGTGGCGATGGGAACAAATAAAGGCAGACAGTATGAATTATGTATATGTGTATATATGTATATGTCTGTGTGTGTATATATATGTGTACATTGAGGTGTATAGGTATGTACATTTGCGTGTGTGGACGTGTATGTATATACATGTGTATGTGGGCGGGTTGGGCCATTCTTTTGTCTGTTTCTTTGCGCTACCTCGCTAACGCAGGAGACAGCGACGAAGCAATATATATATATATATATATATATATATATATATATATATATATATATATATATATATATATATATATATATATATATATATATATATATATATATATATATATATATATATATGTATATATATATATATATATATATATATATATATATATATATATATATATATATATATATATATATATATTATCCCTGGGGATAGGGGTGAAAGAATACTTCCCACGTATTCCCTTTTTGTCGTAGAAGGCGACTAAAAGGGGAGGGAGCAGGGGGCTGGAAATCCTCCCCTCCCTTTTTTTATTTTTTTTTTTTTTCTTCCAAAAGAAGGAGCAGAGGGGGGGGGGGGGGGGCCAGGTGAGGATATTCCCTTAGAGGCCCAGTCCTCTGTTCTTAGCGCTACCTTGCTAACGCGGGAAATGGCGAATAGTTTGAAAGAAAAAAAAAAATATATATATATATATATATTTATATATATATATATATATATATATATATATATATATATACATATATATATATATATATATATATATATATATATATATATATATATATATATATATATATATATATATATATATATATATATATATATATGTATATATATATATATATATATATATATATATATATATATATATATATATATATATATATATATATATATATATATAGTCAATTGGGAGGTGAGTTTGAATGGAGAAAAACTGGAGGAAGTGAAGTGTTCTAGATATCTGGGAGTGGATCTGGCAGCGGATGGAACCATGGAAGCGGAAGTGGATCATAGGGTGGGGGAGGGGGCGAAAATTCTGGGGGCCTTGAAGAATCTGTGGAAGTCGAGAACATTATCTCGGAAAGCAAAAATGGGTATGTTTGAAGGAATAGTGGTTCCAACAATGTTGTATGGTTGCGAGGCGTGGGCTATGGATAGAGTTGTGCGCAGGAGGATGGATGTGCTGGAAATGAGATGTTTGAGGACAATGTGTGGTGTGAGGTGGTTCGATCGAGTGAGTAACGTAAGGGTAAGAGAGATGTGTGGAAATAAAAAGAGCGTGGTTGAGAGAGCAGAAGAGGGTGTTTTGAAGTGGTTTGGGCACATGGAGAGGATGAGTGAGGAAAGATTGACCAAGAGGATATATGTGTCGGAGGTGGAGGGAACAAGGAGAAGAGGGAGACCAAATTGGAGGTGGAAAGATGGAGTGAAAAAGATTTTGTGTGATCGGGGCCTGAACATGCAGGAGGGTGAAAGGAGGGCAAGGAATAGAGTGAATTGGAGCGATGTGGTATACCGGGGCTGACGTGCTGTCAGTGGATTGAATCAAGGCATGTGAAGCGTCTGGGGTAAACCATGGAAAGCTGTGTAGGTATGTATATTTGCGTGTGTGGACGTATGTATATACATGTGTATGGGGGTGGGTTGGGCCATTTCTTTCGTCTGTTTCCTTGCGCTACCTCGCAAACGCGGGAGACAGCGACAAAGTATAAAAAAAAAAAAAAATATATATATATATATATATATATATATATATATATATATATATATATATATATTTATATATGCATGTTTGTGTGTGTTTAGAGGTCAAGAGGAAGGGTTGAAAAAGTGGGCAAATGAGAGTTTTGGTGAAATAGTATCATTAAACTTTAGGAAGAATAGAAAGATGTTTTGGAAGGAGGTGAATGACGTTCGTAAGACAAGAGAAGAAATGGGAACAACGGTGAAGGGGGCAAGGGAAGAAGCAGTAAAGGGTAGTGATGAAGTGAGAAGGAGATAAAGTATGTATTTTGAAGGTTTGTTGAATGTGTTTGATGATAGAGTAGCAGATGTAGGATGTTTTGGTGGGGGTGGTGTGCAACGTGAGAGGGTCAGGGAGAATGGTTTGTAAAGAGAGAAGGGATAGTGCAACCTTTGCTGAGGATAAAATCTGGCAAGGCGGTGGGTTTTGATGGTATTTCAGTGGAATTGATCAAGTAAAGGGGTGACTGTGTTCTTGATTAGTTGGTGAGGATATTCAGTGTATGTATGGATCATGATGAAGTGCCTGAGGATTCGCGGAATGTATGAATAGTGCCATTGTACGAAGGCAAAGGGGATAAAGATGAATGTTCAAACCACAGTGGCATTGATTTGTTGAGCATTCTTGGGAAATAGTATGGGAGGGTACTGATTAAGATGGCGAAGGCATCTACAGAGCATCAGATTGGAGAAGAGTAGCGTGGTTTCAGAAGTGGTAGAGGATGTGTGGATCGGGTGCTTTCTTTGAAAAATGTGTGTGAGAAATCTTAGGAAAAAAGATGGATTTGCATGTGGCATTTGAGGATCTGGGCAAGGCATATGATAGGGTTGATAGAGAATCTTTCTGGAAGGTCTTAAGAGTATATGGTGTGGGAGGTAAGCTGCTACAAGCAGTGAAAAGTTTTTACCAAGGATGTAAGGCATGTGTACGAATAGGAAGAGCTGAGAGTGATTGGTTCCCGGTGAAGGTCGGTCTGCGGCAGTTGTGTGTGATGTCCTCATGGTTATTCAATTTGTTTATGGGCGGATGGTTAGGGAGGTAAATGCAAGAGCTTTTGAGAGATTGGCGAGTACGCAGTCTATTCTGGATGAGAGGTCCTGGGAAGGAACCAGTTGTTGTTAGCCGATGAAACAGATCTGCTGGCTGATTCCAGTGAGAAATTGGAGAAGTTGGTGATTGAGTTTGGAAAAGTGCTTGAATGAAGAAAGTTGAGAGCAAATGTGAATAAGAGCAAGGTTATTGGGTTCAGTAGGGTTGAGAGACAAGATAATTGGGATGTAAGTTTGAATGGAGAAAAATTGGGGATAGTGAAATATTTTAGATATATGGGAGTGGACGTAGCTGCGAATGGAACCATGGAAGCGGAAGTGAGTCACTGGGTGGGGGAAGGGGGCAAAGGTTTTGGGAGCGATGAAGAATATGTGGAACGAGAGAAATTTATCTCGGACAGCAAAAATGGATATGTTTGAGGAAATAGCAGTTCCAACAATGTTATATGGTAGCGATGCATGGGCTATAGATAGAGTTGTACGGAGTAAGGGGGATGTATTAGAAATGAAATGTTTGTGGGCAACATGTGGTGTGAGGTGGTTTGATCAAAACCGTAATGATAGGGTAAGAGAGATGTGTGGAAATAAAAAGAGCGTGGTTGAGAGAGCTGAAGGGGATGTGTCGAAATAGTTTGGGAATATAGACAGAATGAGTAAGGAAAGATTGAAAAAGAGGATATATGGACAAATGAAAATTTATAAATATTTCTCCTCTTACTTGATGATTTAGTACCTTCCATCAAATGAACTGTACAAAATGAAAATAATGGTATGTAACCATTTTTGGATTGCATTATCCATAGCCAAGGAAACAAGTTTAAGTTTAGCATATACAGAAAACCCACCAAAGTATGCTCATATATCCATTATTACTCATCTCAGCATGAAAGAGTTAAACTATCATCATTTCAATCTATGTTCCTGAGGCCTTACGTATTTGTAGTCCAGGGTATATTGATGATGAGTTTGAGAAGATATATTCTATTGGATTTAAGTTAAAGTACCCTACATCTTTCATTGACAAATCCCTTAAGTTAGCAAAGAAATCATTTTGTAGAGTTGAGCCCAAACCTCCCATTGACTCCAAGATTCTTTTAGTTCTCCCTTTTAGTAATAATTTTACTTTGCTTACCATGTTGCTTAAATCCTTTAATGTAAACGTTGCCTTCTACAACAATAATACTATAAAGAATATCTTAATCAGAAGCTCACCAGAAAATTCTCCTGGTTGCATCTACAAAGTGCCATGTAGAAATTATGATAAGTTTAATGTTGGACAGACTGGTAAGGATCTTTCTGTCAGACTTAAGCAACAAAAATATAGTATAAGAACAGGACAAGAATCAAATGCCCTGTTTAATCACGTTAAAAGCTATGATTATTGTATTAACTGAAGCAATGCCATCTCAGCTATTAACTCTATTACCACGAGAAATATCATTGAATCTTCTCTCACTAAATGCATAAAGAATTATAATCTTAATATTAGTGATGGTCTATACAAATTAGATAACTTTATTGCTGATAGAATTTGTAAAATGATAAGATTATGATGCGCACGTTGCCTGTCTTGGACATTCGCACGTTTACCAAATGGCGTCCTAGGTACGTCTCTACGTTGTATACCGACAGAGTGTTTGTTTCTCTCTTGTGTCTCCCCTCATGATGTGATTATTACACGAAAGTGCACTTGGGAGCTTATCGTGTTTCATTTTCCCCGTGGACTTATATCAATATATATATATATATATATATATATATATATATATATATATATATATATATATATATATATATATATATATATATATATATATATATATATATATATATATATATATAATATATATGTACGAATAGGTAGAGAGGAAAGTGATTGGTTCTCAGTGAATGTTGGTTTGCGGCATAGGTGCGTGATCTCTCCAAGACTGTTTAATTTGTTTATGGTTGGGGTTGTTACGGAGGCGAATGCAAGAGTTTTGGAAAAAGGGGGAAATATGCAGTCTGTTGTGAATGAGAGAGCTTGGAAAACGAGTCAGTTGTTCTTCGCTGATGATACAGCGCTGGTGGCTGATTCAGGTGAGAAACTGCAGAAGCTGGTGAAAGAGTTTGGTAAAGTGTGTGAAAGAAGAAAGCTGAGAGTAAATGTGAATAAGAGCAAGGTTACTAGGTACAGTAGGGTTGAGGGACAAGTCAGTTAGGAGGTAAGTTTGAATGGAGAAAAATTGGAAAAACATGGAAGCGGAGGTGGATCATGGGGTAGGGGAGGGGGCGAAAGTTCTGAGGGCGTTGAAAAATGTATGGAAATCGAGAACGTTATCTTGGAAAGCAAAAATGGGTATGTTATATAGTTGCAAGGCGTGGGCTATAGATAGAGGTATGTGGAGGAGTGTGAATGTGCTGGAAATGAGATGTTTGAAGACAATATATGGAGCGAAGAGGTTTAATCGAGTAAGTAATGAAAGGGTAAGAGAGATGTGTGGTAATAAAAAGAGTGTGGTTGAGAAAGCAGAAGAGGGTGTTTTGAAATGGTTTGGTCACATGGAGAGAATGAGTGAGGAAACATTGACAAAGAGGATATATGTGTCAAACGTAGAGGGAACGAGGAGAAGTGGGATCGGGGCCTTAACATGCAGGAGGGTGAAAGGCGTGCAAGGAATAGAGTGAATTGGAACGATGTGGTATACGGGGGTCGACATGCTGTCAATGGATTGAACTAGGACATGTGAAGCGTCTAGGGTAAACCATGGAAAGTTTTATGGGGCATGGATGTGGAAAGGGAGCTGTGGTTTCGGTGCATTATACATGGCAACTAGACACTGAGTGTGAACGAATGTGGCCATTCTTCTCTTTTCCTAGCGCTGCCTCGCGCCCATGCGGGGGTACGGGGTTGTCATTTCATGTGTGGAGGGATGGAGACGGGAATGAATAAGGGCAGATATTATGAATTATGTACATGTGTATATATGTATATGTCTGTGTGTGTATGTATATGTGTGCGTTGAGATGTATAGGTATGTATATGTGCGTGTGTGGACATGCAATATACGTGTATGTGGGTGGGTTGGGATACCTCGCTAACGCAGAAGACAGCGAAAAAGAATGATATATATATATATATATATATATATATATATATATATATATATATATATATATATATATACATATATATATATATATATATATATATATATCTTCTTCTTCATACTATTCGCCATTCCCGCGATAGCGAGGTAGCGTTAAGAACTGAGGACTGGGCCTTTGAGGGACTACCCTCACCTGGCCCCCTTCTCTGTTCCTTCTTTTGGAAGATTAAAAAAAAAAATGGGTATGTATATATATATATATATATATATATATATATATATATATATATATATATATATATATATTTTTTTTTTTTTTTTTTTTATTTATTTATCTTGCTTTGTCGCTGTCTCCCGCGTTCGCGAGGTAGCGCAAGGAAACAGACGAAAGAA
>NC_092230.1:12047892-12052892 GCF_036320965.1 Panulirus ornatus | reverse complement strand
CAATCGCATGTTTACCAAATGACGCCATAGCTTCGTCTCTTCGATGTATATCAACTGACTGTTATATTTCTTGTGTCTCCCCTGATGATGCGATTCTTACACGAAAGTCAACTTACGAACATATCGTGTTTCATTTTCCCTGTGGACTCATAAGAATATATATATATATATATATATATATATATATATATATATATATATATATATATATATATATATATATATATATATATATATATATTATTTATATTTTATTTATTTTATTATACTTTGTCGCTGTCTCCCGCGTTTGCGAGGTAGCGCAAGGAAACAGACGAAAGAAATGGCCCAACCCCCCCCATACACATGTATATACATACGTCCACACACGCAAATATACATACCTACACAGCTTTCCATGGTTTACCCCAGACGCTTCACATGCCTTGATTCAATCCACTGACAGCACGTCAACCCCGGTATACCACATCGCTCCAATTCACTCTATTCCTTGCCCTCCTTTCACCCTCCTGCATGCTCAGGCCCCGATCACACAAAATCTTTTTCACTCCATCTTTCCACCTCCAATTTGGTCTCCCTCTTCTCCTTGTTCCCTCCACCTCCGACACATATATCCTCTTGGTCAATCTTTCCTCACTCATCCTCTCCATGTGCCCAAACCACTTCAAAACACCCTCTTCTGCTCTCTCAACCACGCTCTTTTTATTTCCACACATCTCTCTTACCCTTACGTTACTCACTCGATCAAACCACCTCACACCACACATTGTCCTCAAACATCTCATTTCCAGCACATCCATCCTCCTGCGCACAACTCTATCCATAGCCCACGCCTCGCAACCATACAACATTGTTGGAACCACTATTCCTTCAAACATACCCATTTTTGCTTTCCGAGATAATGTTCTCGACTTCCACACATTCTTCAAGGCCCCCAGGATTTTCGCCCCCTCCCCCACCCTATGATCCACTTCCGCTTCCATGGTTCCATCCGCTGCCAGATCCACTCCCAGATATCTAAAACACTTCACTTCCTCCAGTTTTTCTCCATTCAAACTCACCTCCCAATTGACTTGACCCTCAACCCTACTGTACCTAATAACCTTGCTCTTATTCACATTTACTCTTAACTTTCTTCTTCCACACACTTTTCCAAACTCAGTCACCAGCTTCTGCAGTTTCTCACATGAATCAGCCACCAGCGCTGTATCATCAGCGAACAACAACTGACTCACTTCCCAAGCTCTCTCATCCCCAACAGACTTCATACTTGCCCCTCTTTCCAAAACTCTTGCATTTACCTCCCTAACAACCCCATCCATAAACAAATTAAACAACCATGGAGACATCACACACCCCCGCCGCAAACCTACATTCACTGAGAACCAATCACTTTCCTCTCTTCCTACACGTACACATGCCTTACATCCTCGATAAAAACTTTTCACTGCTTCTAACAACTTTCCTCCCACACCATATATTCTTAATACCTTCCACAGAGCATCTCTATGAACTCTATCATATGCCTTCTCCAGATCCATAAATGCTACATACAAATCCATTTGCTTTTCTAAGTATTTCTCACATACATTCTTCAAAGCAAACACCTGATCCACACATCCTCTACCACTTCTGAAACCACACTGCTCTTCCCCAATCTGATGCTCTGTACATGCCTTCACCCTCTCAATCAATACCCTCCCATATAATTTACCAGGAATACTCAACAAACTTATACCTCTGTAAGAGTGGGAGGAGGGTTGATTAGAAAGGGTAGTGAGTGGTGGGATGAAGAAGTAAGAGTATTAGTGAAAGAGAAGAGAGAGGCATTTGGACGATTTTTGCAGGGAAAAAATGCAATTGAGTGGGAGGTGTATAAAAGAAAGAGACAGGAGGTCAAGAGAAAGGTGCAAGAGGTGAAAAAAAAGGGCAAATGAGAGTTGGGGTGAGAGAGTATCATTAAATTTTAGGGAGAATAAAAAGATGTTCTGGAAGGAGGTAAATAAAGTGCGTAAGACAAGGGAGCAAATGGGAACTTCGGTTAAGGGCGCAAGTGGGGAGGTGATAACAAGTAGTGGTGATGTGAGAAGGAGATGGAGTGAGTATTTTGAAGGTTTGTTGAATGTGTTTGATGATAGAGTGGCAGATATAGGGTGTTTTGGTCGAGGTGGTGTGCAAAGTGAGAGGGTTAGGGAAAATGATTTGGTAAACAGAGAAGAGGTAGTGAAAGCTTTGCGGAAGATGAAAGCCGGCAAGGCAGCAGGTTTGGATGGTATTGCAGTGGAATTTATTAAAAAAGGGGGTGACTGTATTGTTGACTGGTTGGTAAGGTTATTTAATGTATGTATGACTCATGGTGAGGTGCCTGAGGATTGGCGGAATGCGTGCATAGTGCCATTGTACAAAGGCAAAGGGGATAAGAGTGAGTGCTCAAATTACAGAGGTATATATATTATATATATTAATTTATTTTGCTTTGTCGGTGTCTCCCGCGTTTGCGAGGTAGCGCAAGGAAACAGACGAAAGAAATGGCCCAACCTACCCACATACACATGTATATACATACACGTCCACACAAGCAAATATCCATTCCCATACATCTCAATGTACATATATATATATACACACACAGACACATACATATATACACATGCACACAATTCACACTTTCTGCCTTTATTCATTCCCATCGCCACCTTGCCACACATGGAATAACATCCCCCTCCCCCCTCATGTGTGCGAGGTAGCGCTAGGAAAAGACAACAAAGGCCACATTCGTTCACACTCAGTCTCTAGCTGTCATGCAATAATGCCCGAAACCACAGCTCCCTTTCCACATCCAGGCCCCACACAACTATCCATGGTTTACGCAAACGCTGATTCAATCCATTGACAGCACGTCGACCCCGGTATACCACATCGATCCAATTCACTCTATTCCTTGCCCGCCTTTCACCCTCCTGCATGTTCAGGCCCCGATCACTCAAAATCTTTTTCACTCCATCTTTCCACCTCCAATTTCGCCTCCCACTTCTCCTCGTTCCCTCCACCTCCGACACATATATCCTCTTGGTCAATCTTTCCTCACTCAATCTCTCCATGTGCCCAAACCATTTCAAAACATCCTCTTCTGCTCTCTCAACCACGCTCTTTTTATTTCCACACATCTCTCTTACCCTTACATTACTTACTCGATCAAACCACCTCACACCACATATTGTCCTCAAACATCTAATTTCCAGCACATCCACCCTCCTGCGCACAACTCTATCCATAGCCCACGCCTCGCAACCATACAACATTGTTGGAACCACTATTCCTTCAAACATACCCATTTCTGCTTTCCGAGATAATGTTCTCGACTACCACATATTCTTCAAGGCTCCCAGGATTTTCGCCCCCTCCCCCACCCTACGATTCACTTCCGCTTCCATGGTTCCATCCGCTGCCAGATCCACTTCCAGATATCTAAAACACTTCACTTCCTCCAGTTTTACTTCAGTCGAACTTACCTCCCAATTGACTTGTCCCTCAACCCGACTGTACCTAATAACCTTGCTCTTATTCACATTTACTCTCAGCTTTCTTCTTTCACACACTTTACCAAATTCAGTCACCAGCTTCTGCAGAGTCTCACATGAACCAGCCGCCAGCACTGTATCATCAGCGAACAACAACTGACTCACTTCCCAAGCTCTCTCATCCACAACAGCATACTTGCCCCTCTTTCCAAAACACTTGCATTCACCTCCCTAAAAACCCAATCCATAAACAAATCTCACACCCCTGTCGCAAACCTACATTCACTGAGAACCAATCACTTTCCTCTATTCGGACACGTACACATGCCTTACAACCTCGATAAAAACTTTTCACTGCTTCTAACAACTTACCTCCCACACCATATATTCTTAATACCTTCCACAGAACATCTCTATCAACTCTATCATATGCCTTCTCCAGATCCATAAATGCTACATGCAAATCCATTTGCTTTTGTAAGTATTTCTCACATACATTCTTCAAATATATATATATATATATATATATATATATATATATATATATATATATATATATATATATATATATATATATATATATATATATATATATTTTTTTTTTTTTTTTTTTTTTTTTTTTTTATACTTTGTCGCTGTCTCCCGCGTTTGCGAGGTAGCGCAAGGAAACAGACGAAAGAAATGGCCCAACCCCCCCCCATACACATGTACATACACACGTCCACACACGCAAATATACATACCTACACAGCTTTCCATGGTTTACCCCAGACGCTTCACATGCCTTGATTCAATCCACTGACAGCACGTCAAACCCTGTATACCACATCGCTCCAATTCACTCTATTCCTTGCCCTCCTTTCACCCTCCTGCATGTTCAGGCCCCGATCACACAAAATCTTTTTCACTCCATCTTTCCACCTCCAATTTGGTCTCCCTCTTCTCCTCGTTCCCTCCACCTCCGACACATATATCCTCTTGGTCAATCTTTCCTCACTCATTCTCTCCATGTGCCCAAACCATTTCAAAACACCCTCTTCTGCTCTCTCAACCACGCTCTTTTTATTTCCACACATCTCTCTTACCCTTACGTTACTTACTCGATCAAACCACCTCACACCACACATTGTCCTCAAACATCTCATTTCCAGCACATCCATCCTCCTACGCACAACTCTATCCATATATATATATATATATATATATATATATATATATATATATATATATATATATATATATATATATATATATATATATATATGCCTGCGCACATGTATGTATATGTGTGTCTGTTGATGTGTATATGCATATGTATGTGTATGGGCGTGTATGTATATATCTGTGTGTATGAGTGGATGGGCCTTTCTTCGTCTGTTTCCTGGCGCTACCTCGCTGACGCAGGGAAGTCGGGATGCGTGTATAGTGCCATTGTACAAAGGAAAAAGCTATAAAGAGGGGCGTTTTAATGACAGAGGT